>NC_072385.2:2500-7500 GCF_028885625.2 Pongo pygmaeus
AACCCTAACCCTAACCCTAACCCTACCCTAACCCTAACCCTAACCCTAACCCTAACCCTAACCCTAACCCTAACCCTAACCCTAACCCTAACCCTAACCCTAACCCTAACCCTAACCCTAACCCTAACCCTAACCCTAACCCTAACCCTAACCCTAACCCTAACCCTAACCCTAACCCTAACCCTAACCCTAACCCTAACCCTAACCCTAACCCTAACCCTAACCCTAACCCTAACCCTAACCCTAACCCTAACCCTAACCCTAACCCTAACCCTAACCCTAACCCTAACCCTAACCCTAACCCTAACCCTAACCTAACCCTAACCCTAACCCTAACCCTAACCCTAACCCTAACCCTAACCCTAACCCTAACCCTAACCCTAACCCTAACCCTAACCCTAACCCTAACCCTAACCCTAACCCTAACCCTAACCCTAACCCTAACCCTAACCCTAACCCTAACCCTAACCCTAACCCTAACCCTAACCCTAACCCTAACCCTAACCCTAACCCTAACCCTAACCCTAACCCTAACCCTAACCCTAACCCTAACCCTAACCCTAACCCTAACCCTAACCCTAACCCTAACCCTAACCCTAACCCTAACCCTAACCCTAACCCTAACCCTAACCCTAACCCTAACCCTAACCCTAACCCTAACCCTAACCCTAACCCTAACCCTAACCCTAACCCTAACCCTAACCCTAACCCTAACCCTAACCCTAACCCTAACCCTAACCCTAACCCTAACCCTAACCCTAACCCTAACCCTAACCCTAACCCTAACCCTAACCCTAACCCTAACCCTAACCCTAACCCTAACCCTAACCCTAACCCTAACCCTAACCCTAACCCTAACCCTAACCCTAACCCTAACCCTAACCCTAACCCTAACCCTAACCCTAACCCTAACCCTAACCCTAACCCTAACCCTAACCCTAACCCTAACCCTAACCCTAACCTAACCCTAACCCTAACCCTAACCCTAACCCTAACCCTAACCCTAACCCTAACCCTAACCCTAACCCTAACCCTAACCCTAACCCTAACCCTAACCCTAACCCTAACCCTAACCCTAACCCTAACCCTAACCCTAACCCTAACCCTAACCCTAACCCTAACCCTAACCCTAACCCTAACCCTAACCCTAACCCTAACCCTAACCCTAACCCTAACCCTAACCCTAACCCTAACCCTAACCCTAACCCTAACCCTAACCCTAACCCTAACCCTAACCCTAACCCTAACCCTAACCCTAACCCTAACCCTAACCCTAACCCTAACCCTAACCCTAACCCTAACCCTAACCCTAACCCTAACCCTAACCCTAACCCTAACCCTAACCCTAACCCTAACCCTAACCCTAACCCTAACCCTAACCCTAACCCTAACCCTAACCCTAACCCTAACCCTAACCCTAACCCTAACCCTAACCCTAACCCTAACCCTAACCCTAACCCTAACCCTAACCCTAACCCTAACCCTAACCCTAACCCTAACCCTAACCCTAACCCTAACCCTAACCCTAACCCTAACCCTAACCCTAACCCTAACCCTAACCCTAACCCTAACCCTAACCCTAACCCTAACCCTAACCCTAACCCTAACCCTAACCCTAACCCTAACCCTAACCCTAACCCTAACCCTAACCCTAACCCTAACCCTAACCCTAACCCTAACCCTAACCCTAACCCTAACCCTAACCCTAACCCTAACCCTAACCCTAACCCTAACCCTAACCCTAACCCTAACCCTAACCCTAACCCTAACCCTAACCCTAACCCTAACCCTAACCCTAACCCTAACCCTAACCCTAACCCTAACCCTAACCCTAACCCTAACCCTAACCCTAACCCTAACCCTAACCCTAACCCTAACCCTAACCCTAACCCTAACCCTAACCCTAACCCTAACCCTAACCCTAACCCTAACCCTAACCCTAACCCTAACCCTAACCCTAACCCTAACCCTAACCCTAACCCTAACCCTAACCCTAACCCTAACCCTAACCCTAACCCTAACCCTAACCCTAACCCTAACCCTAAACCCTAACCCTAACCCTAACCCTAACCCTAACCCTAACCCTAACCCTAACCCTAACCCTAACCCTAACCCTAACCCTAACCCTAACCCTAACCCTAACCCTAACCCTAACCCTAACCCTAACCCTAACCCTAACCCTAACCCTAACCCTAACCCTAACCCTAACCCTAACCCTAACCCTAACCCTAACCCTAACCCTAACCCTAACCCTAACCCTAACCCTAACCCTAACCCTAACCCTAACCCTAACCCTAACCCTAACCCTAACCCTAACCCTAACCCTAACCCTAACCCTAACCCTAACCCTAACCCTAACCCTAACCCTAACCCTAACCCTAACCCTAACCCTAACCCTAACCCTAACCCTAACCCTAACCCTAACCCTAACCCTAACCCTAACCCTAACCCTAACCCTAACCCTAACCCTAACCCTAACCCTAACCCTAACCCTAACCCTAACCCTAACCCTAACCCTAACCCTAACCCTAACCCTAACCCTAACCCTAACCCTAACCCTAACCCTAACCCTAACCCTAACCCTAACCCTAACCCTAACCCTAACCCTAACCCTAACCCTAACCCTAACCCTAACCCTAACCCTAACCCTAACCCTAACCCTAACCCTAACCCTAACCCTAACCCTAACCCTAACCCTAACCCTAACCCTAACCCTAACCCTAACCCTAACCCTAACCCTAACCCTAACCCTAACCCTAACCCTAACCCTAACCCTAACCCTAACCCTAACCCTAACCCTAACCCTAACCCTAACCCTAACCCTAACCCTAACCCTAACCCTAACCCTAACCCTAACCCTAACCCTAACCCTAACCCTAACCCTAACCCTAACCCTAACCCTAACCCTAACCCTAACCCTAACCCTAACCCTAACCCTAACCCTAACCCTAACCCTAACCCTAACCCTAACCCTAACCCTAACCCTAACCCTAACCCTAACCCTAACCCTAACCCTAACCCTAACCCTAACCCTAACCCTAACCCTAACCCTAACCCTAACCCTAACCCTAACCCTAACCCTAACCCTAACCCTAACCCTAACCCTAACCCTAACCCTAACCCTAACCCTAACCCTAACCCTAACCCTAACCCTAACCCTAACCCTAACCCTAACCCTAACCCTAACCCTAACCCTAACCCTAACCCTAACCCTAACCCTAACCCTAACCCTAACCCTAACCCTAACCCTAACCCTAACCCTAACCCTAACCCTAACCCTAACCCTAACCCTAACCCTAACCCTAACCCTAACCCTAACCCTAACCCTAACCCTAACCCTAACCCTAACCCTAACCCTAACCCTAACCCTAACCCTAACCCTAACCCTAACCCTAACCCTAACCCTAACCCTAACCCTAACCCTAACCCTAACCCTAACCCTAACCCTAACCCTAACCCTAACCCTAACCCTAACCCTAACCCTAACCCTAACCCTAACCCTAACCCTAACCCTAACCCTAACCCTAACCCTAACCCTAACCCTAACCCTAACCCTAACCCTAACCCTAACCCTAACCCTAACCCTAACCCTAACCCTAACCCTAACCCTAACCCTAACCCTAACCCTAACCCTAACCCTAACCCTAACCCTAACCCTAACCCTAACCCTAACCCTAACCCTAACCCTAACCCTAACCCTAACCCTAACCCTAACCCTAACCCTAACCCTAACCCTAACCCTAACCCTAACCCTAACCCTAACCCTAACCCTAACCCTAACCCTAACCCTAACCCTAACCCTAACCCTAACCCTAACCCTAACCCTAACCCTAACCCTAACCCTAACCCTAACCCTAACCCTAACCCTAACCCTAACCCTAACCCTAACCCTAACCCTAACCCTAACCCTAACCCTAACCCTAACCCTAACCCTAACCCTAACCCTAACCCTAACCCTAACCCTAACCCTAACCCTAACCCTAACCCTAACCCTAACCCTAACCCTAACCCTAACCCTAACCCTAACCCTAACCCTAACCCTAACCCTAACCCTAACCCTAACCCTAACCCTAACCCTAACCCTAACCCTAACCCTAACCCTAACCCTAACCCTAACCCTAACCCTAACCCTAACCCTAACCCTAACCCTAACCCTAACCCTAACCCTAACCCTAACCCTAACCCTAACCCTAACCCTAACCCTAACCCTAACCCTAACCCTAACCCTAACCCTAACCCTAACCCTAACCCTAACCCTAACCCTAACCCTAACCCTAACCCTAACCCTAACCCTAACCCTAACCCTAACCCTAACCCTAACCCTAACCCTAACCCTAACCCTAACCCTAACCCTAACCCTAACCCTAACCCTAACCCTAACCCTAACCCTAACCCTAACCCTAACCCTAACCCTAACCCTAACCCTAACCCTAACCCTAACCCTAACCCTAACCCTAACCCTAACCCTAACCCTAACCCTAACCCTAACCCTAACCCTAACCCTAACCCTAACCCTAACCCTAACCCTAACCCTAACCCTAACCCTAACCCTAACCCTAACCCTAACCCTAACCCTAACCCTAACCCTAACCCTAACCCTAACCCTAACCCTAACCCTAACCCTAACCCTAACCCTAACCCTAACCCTAACCCTAACCCTAACCCTAACCCTAACCCTAACCCTAACCCTAACCCTAACCCTAACCCTAACCCTAACCCTAACCCTAACCCTAACCCTAACCCTAACCCTAACCCTAACCCTAACCCTAACCCTAACCCTAACCCTAACCCTAACCCTAACCCTAACCCTAACCCTAACCCTAACCCTAACCCTAACCCTAACCCTAACCCTAACCCTAACCCTAACCCTAACCCTAACCCTAACCCTAACCCTAACCCTAACCCTAACCCTAACCCTAACCCTAACCCTAACCCTAACCCTAACCCTAACCCTAACCCTAACCCTAACCCTAACCCTAACCCTAACCCTAACCCTAACC
>NC_072385.2:1520000-1527500 GCF_028885625.2 Pongo pygmaeus
GTGTGTGTGTGTGTGTGTGTGTGTGTTTTGTTTTGTTTTTTTTTTTTTTTTTTTTGGTCTTCGTGTGTGTGTGATTTTTCTTTTGTTTCCGCCCCACCCCCCGCCCCCATTCTTTCCTTCTTTCTGGAGATGGAATCTCGCTCTGTCGCCGGACCCGGACCCGGACCCGGACGGCGGTGGTGCTTCCTCCGCTCGCCGCTGCCGCTGCCTCCAGGGCTCAAGCGAACAGCAGTTTTTGTATTTTGAGCAAAGACGGAATTTCACCATATTGGCCTGGCTGGTCTCGAACTCCTGACCTAGCGATCCACCCACCCCCCCCCCCCCCCACCGCCTTGGACTCCCAAACCGTGCCGGGAGTACGGGCCTCGGCCACCGCGCCTGGCCGATTCCTTCTTTTTTTCAATCTTTTCTGCACGCTGCGGTGTGTGAACATACGTATATGTGTCTATAGGTATAAGATATATCTATAGAGAGAGATATATCTATACCTATAGATGTAGATAGAGACAGATATGTACATACATACATATATACATACACCGACAAAAATATCTACTGATAAAACTATATATTTCCATAATTAAGACATGCTTATATTATAGATGTTCATGTATGAACATGTATGACATAAAATCCCATTTCATTTACATATACCTGTATATGTATTTCCTTCCTTCCTTCCTTCCTTCCTTCCTTCCTTCCTTCTTTCGTTTGTTTATTATTTATTAACGATTTTCGTTTATTTTCTTTTCTTATTGGGCCTGCCTGGTCTCGGGGCCCGGCGGGGCGTGCGCGTCCGGCGCCGTCCGTCCGTCCGTTCGTCTTCCTCCCTCCCCGCCGACCACGGGCGGGGCGGGGCTGTGGGGGGGCGGGCGCGCGTCCCCGGTCGGCGCGCCCCGCTTCTTCGGCTCCCGCCTCCTCCCCGTTCCCCGCCGGGGCGGCTCGTCCGCTCCGGGCTGGGACGGAGCTCGGGGAGCGTGGGTGGGAGCCGCGGAGGCGGCCGCGCCGAGCCGGGTCCGTGGCCCGCCGGCCCCCGTCCCGGGGGTGGCCGCCCGGGCCAGGGGGTCGCCCACCCGGGGTCCCGGCCCTCGCGCGTCCTTCCCCCTCTTTCCTCCGAGGGTGGCGGGAAGCGGGCGGCGGCGAGGCCCGGGGCGTCTCCACACACGGGCGACCTCGGCTGGCGGCCGCTCCTGTTTCGGACCTCCGGGGTCGATCGGCGGCCGCCCGCGAGCCCCGGACTCGGCAGGCGGCCCGCCGTGTCCCGGGTCGACCGGCAGGCCGGCCGCTGGCCGTTCCCTCCGCGGGCTGCGGTGGATCGCTGCGAGGGCGCCGATCCCCGTTCACGCGCGGGTGCCCTTCACCGGCCTCGGCCTTCGGTGGAGCTGGGACCACGCGGAACTCCCTCTCCTACATTTTTCTCTGCCCCATTTGGAGTTTGCGTCCGCGGGACTTTTAAGAGGGAGGGAGTCGCTGTTGCCGTCGGCCAGTAATACTCCCTCTTGTTTTTTTTTGGTCGTGTGTGTGTGTGTGTGTGTGTGTGTGTGTGTGTGTGTGTGTGTGTGTGTGTGTGTGTGTGTGTGTGTGTGTGTGTGTGTGTGTGTTTCCCCCGCCGCCCCCATTCTTTCCTTCTTCCTTCTTTCTGGAGACGGAATCTCGCTCTGTCGCCCAGGCTGGAGCTGGAGCGCGGTGGTGCCTCCTCGGCTCGGCGCCGCCGCTGCCTCCAGGGCTCTCAAGCGAACAGCAGTTTTTGTATTTTGAGCGAAGACGGAATTTCACCATATTTGGCCGGGCTGGTCTCGAACTCCTGACCTAGCGATTCCCCCCACCCCTCCCCCTCCCCCGCCTCGGCCTCCCAAAGCGTGCCGGGAGTACGGGTGTCGGCCACCGCGCCCGGCCGATTCCTTCTTGTTTTCAATCTTCTTTTCTGCACGCTGCTGTGTGTGAGCGTACGTATATCTATCTAGATAGATAGATACGTAGATATGGACACACGGACACGTACCTACACCGACGAAAATATCTAGTGATAAAACTAGACATTTCCATCATTCATACATGTGTATAGGATAGATGTTAATTTTAATGGATGAACGTGTATGACGTAAAAACCCATGTCATTTACATAGACCTGTATATGTATATCCTTCGTTTATTATGGATTAACAATGTTCGTGTATTTATTTTCTTTTCTTTTGGGGCCTGCCTGATCTTCTCACTCTGGGCTCTGGTGACCTCAGGCTCCCAAGTAGCTGGGATGGGACTACAGGGATCTCTTAAGCCCGGGAGGCAGAGGCGAACGTGGGCTGTGATCGCGCGCCTCCACTCCACCTGGGCTGGGCTGGGCTGGAGAGAAAACGGTGGATTGTCATCTTCATTACCTTACCTTTTAGCTTTCTTCGTACCCTCTTATTTGCTTCTTTATTCTCATGGGTTATTCTAGGTCATTGTCATGTTCATCGTTTGCTTGCTTGTTTCGTTGGTTTCCTTCCTTCCCTGCCTTCCCGGCGGGGTCTTCCTCTGCCTCTGTCGCCCGGGATCACCCCAGCCTCGACGATTTCCACCGACCGTCCGACCGACTGGCCGTCCCGCGTCCCATCCCTCCCGTCCCCGTTCCCTGGGACTACGGGTGGGCACCACCACACCGGGTGACTTTTATGTTCTTTCTCATGTCTCACGTTTTCCGTAGGTAGGGAGGCAGGTATCTGTGTATGTGTGGATGTGAGTGAGATGGGGTCTGGGGTTCTGTCGTGTGGCCCGGGCTGGTCTCGGACTCCTGTTCTCGAGCGATCCGCCTGCCTGCCTCGGCCGCCCGCGCTGCTGCTGTGACAGGCGTGAGACGCTGCACCTGGCTCATTCTATAGTTGCCTGCCTGCCTGCCTGCCTGCTTGCCTGCCTGTCTGTCAATCGTCTTCTTTTTAGTACGGGTGTGCTCTCGCTTTGTTGTCCACGCTCTGGGCACACGTGATCGCTTTTTAAACTTCTATGATTATTATTATTGCAGGTGTCGTCTCACACGTCGAGGTGATCTCAAACGTCTACGCTCCGGCCATCCTTCCACGTCGGCCTCCCGGAGTGCTGGGATGACACGCGTGGGCACGGTACGCTCTGGTCGTATTTCTCGTGGGTCGGTTCTTTCCGTTTTACGCACGCGGAATGCGAACAGATAAAATTTTGAGACGCGTCTCACCGATCTCTCCCCTCCCCCTCCCCCTCCCCCTCCCCCTCCCCCTCCCCCTCCCCCTCCCCCTCCCCCTCCCCCTCCCCCTCCCCCTCCCCCTCCCCCTCCAGACGGAGTTTCACTCTTGTCGCCCAGGGTGGACTACGATGGCGTGATCTCGGCTCGCTGCGACCTCCGCCCCCTCCCCCTCCCCCTCCCCCTCCCCCTCCCCCTCCCCCTCCCCCTCCCCCTCCCCCTCCAGACGGAGTTTCACTCTTGTCGCCCAGGGTGGACTACGATGGCGTGATCTCGGCTCGCTGCGACCTCCGCCTCCCGGGTTCGAGTGATCCTCCTGCCTTGGCCTTCCCGAGGAGCTGGAATGACGGGGAAGCGCCATCGTGCCCGGCTGACTTTTATATTTTTAGTACAGATGGGGTTTCTCCGTCTTGGTCAGCCTGGTCTTGAGCTTCCGACCGTTGGACGATTTTAACTTTCTTGGTGGTTGCTTTTCTTTTTCTTTTTTTCTTTTCTTTTCTTTCCTTCTCCTCCCCCCACCCACTCCCCCTGTCCTCCTCGTCCTCCTCGTCCTCGTCCTCCTCCTCCTCCTCCTTTTTCATCTCTTTCAGCTGGGCTCTCCTACTTGTGTTGCTCAGTTGCTCACGCTGGTCTCCAACTCCTGCCCTTGACGCTTCTCCCCTCACACCCACCGTCTGGTTGTTGAGATGCGCACCTCTTGTAAAATGGAAAAGATGGAAAAAATAAAAGACGGAGGTGAAAAGCACGGAGTGAACGTGTCTCTTGCCGTCTCCCGGGGTGTCCCTTGGACCCCGAGAGACGGAGGGAGCTTGGCTGAGTGGGTTTTCGTGGCTGAATCCTCCCGAGGGCCTCCTTCCCTCTCCCCCTTGTCCCCGCTTCTCCCCCGGCCGAGGCTCCCGCCGCCGCCGCCGTGGCATTTTCCCTAGGAGAGCTGTGGGAGAGGACCGACGCGGCTTCCGGATCTAGATCCCGCCGGACGTCTCTGGCTCGGCGTCCCCCGCCGGCTACCTGCCGCCTTCCGGGGAGCTCTGAGGCGCGTGCCCCCGGCCCCCGTCACGTCCCGCTACCCTCCCCCGGCTGGCCTTTGCCGGGAGACCCCGGGGGAACCGCGTGGACGCTGCTTTCCGACCCTCCGGCGAACACTTCCGCCGGATGCCCCGGGTTGGCCGGATGGGATGAGACTGGACCGCTCCGGACCGTGCTGTTCTTGGGGGTGGGTTGTCGTACGGGGTGGACCGGCGGCCCCGGCGTTGGAAAGGGTGCGCGGGGGTGGAGCTGTCACGTGGGATGCCCTCCTTCCCCTCGGCCTGCCTTCGGCTTCCTCGGGCGTGAAGACGACTTCCCGTCACGACCACTTTTCTCCCCTTTCTCCACCACACGGATGAGACGCATGAGAGGGAGAAACAGCTCCATAGATACTGCTGACCTTCATTTGTGGAATCCTCAGTCACCTACACACAGAGAGGTGACTACACGGGGACCCAAATCGGACACCGTTTCCGGGTCCTCATGGTGGGATTCGTCGGTCTCTCTCTCTCTCTCTCTCTCTCTCTCTCTCTCTCTCTCTCTCTCTCTCTCTGTCACACACACACACACGATTTCCGTATCTAGTTCACAAAGCACACTCACTTACCCTTTCCCCGGTACGCAGGCTGAGTGAAACTCACCCCGCCCTCCACCCGTCGGCTGACGAAACCCCTTCTCTATGATGTATGAACGAGACGGTCTGGGCCGGGCACGGTAGCTCACGCCTGTCACTCCGGCACTTTGGGAGGCCGAGGCGGCTGGATCGCTTCAGGCCGGGAGTTCCAGACCGACCGCGCTGGCCGACGCGGCGAAACCCCGTCTCTCTGAAAAATAGAACGGTGAGCCGGGCCTGGTGGCCTGGGCTTGGGATCACGACGGCTCGGGAGACTGGGGCGGGCGAGTGGCTCCGACCGGGGAGGCCGAGGTTGCGATGAGCTGAGATCGTGCCACGGCGATCCGGCCTGGATGACGCAGCGAGACCCTGTCTCGATAGAATCGTAATATTATTAGAAGGTGACTTGTGCCTGGTGATGGCCGCCTGTCGTCGCGGCTGAGAGGCTGCGATGAGGAGAAGATTGCTTGAGGCCCCGCGGGTCGAGGCTTCGGTCGGTCGGCCGTGACCCGCTGTATCCTGGGCGGTCACCGGTCGAGGACATAGGCCCCCTCCCCGTTTTCCTTTCTTTTCTTCCCTTCTCTTTTCTTCTCTTTTCTTCTTTCTTTCTTTCTTCTTTTTCCTTTCCTTCTTCCCCTCTTTCTTTCATGCCTTACTGCCTTCCTGCCTTTCTTCTTTCCTCCCTTACTCCCTTCCTCCCTTCCTTCTTTCCTCCCGCCTCGGCCTCCCAAAGTGCTGGGATGACTGGCGTGAGGCACCGTGCGTGCTTGGCCTAAAGAGACACCCTTTGAGAGTGAGACACGGGGAGCGCCTCCCGGTGATCTGATGGACTGATTGATTTAGAGACGGCATCTCACTCTGTCACCCCGGCAGTGGTGCCGTCGTAGCTCACTCACTGCAGCGTGGACGTTCCTGCACTCGAGCGATCCTTCCGCCTCAGCCTCCAGAGTACGGTACCCGGGACCACGGGCACGCGCCACTGTCCCCGGACCGTTTTTTTCTTCCCCCCCACCCCGAGACAGAGTTTCGCTCTGGTTGCCTAGACTGCGGTGCGGTGGCGCGATCTTGGCTCGCCGCAACCTCTGCCTCCCGGGTTCGAGCGATTCTCCCGCGTCGGCCTCCCGAGTAGCTGGGATGGCGGGCGGGCGCCGCCACGTCTGGCTGATGTGGTATTTTTCGTGGAGGCGGGGCTTCTCCGTGTGGCTCGGGCTGGACTCGAACTCCCGACCTCGGGTGATCGATCCGCCCTTCCCGGCCTCCCGAAGTGCTGGGATGACGGGCGTGAGCCACCGCGCCCGGCCTTCATTTTTCAATGTTTTTCCACGGACGGGGTCTCCTCGTTTTGTTGCCACCCTCCTGACCCGGCGTCTCAGAGTGCTGGCGTGACGGGCGTGAGCCACTGCGCCTGGACTCCGGGGAGTGATTCACGACCACGACCGCTGGACTGATTCTTTCTTTCTTTCTTTCTTTTCTTTTCTTTCTTTCTTTCTTTCTTTCTTTCTTTCTTTCTTTCTTTCTTTCTTTCTTTCTTTCTCTCTCTCTCTCTCTCTCTTTCTTTCTTTCTTTCTTTCTTTCTTTCTTCCTTTCTTTCTTCCTTTCTTTCTTTCTTATTTATGGATGGATGAATTCTTTTAGTATTGATTTGTGTATTTCTTTTCAGACGGAGTCTCGCTCTGGGCGAGGAGAGGCGAGGCGCATCGCTTTGGAAGCCGCGGCACCGCCTTCTGAAGCCCCATTCATATGCACAGAGCCCTATTCCCTTCCTGGAGTTGGAGCTGATGCCTTCCATAGCCTTGGGCTTCTCTCCATTTAGAAGCTTTGACAGGCGCAACCCCACCCAGAGGCTGGCTGCGGCTGAGGATTCCTGGGTGTGCTGGGGCTGGAAAGTGGGTCCCCTATTTTGGATACCTCGGCCGAGACATCCCCGGGACCCCATCGCTTGCTCACCCTTTGAGATCCCCAGCCTCCGCCACCTTGCAGGCTCACCTCTTACTTTCATTTCTGTCTTTCTTCCTTTCTTGCGTTGGAGGAGGGGGTGCGGGAATGAGGGGGTGTGGGGGGGGAGGGGGTGCGGGGTGGGGACGGAGGGGAGCGTCCTAAGGGTCCATTTAGTGTCATGCCTATTTCACCACCACCACCACCGAAGATGAAAACAACCGTCGGCTAAATACCACCTGTTCTCATCTACAACTGGGAACTCATAGATGAGAGTTCTTGCGTGGGCAGAACGAGGGGGACCGGAGACGCGGGAGCCTACTTCAGGGAGGAGGGGTGGAAGGAGAGACAGCTTCGGGAAAAAAACAAAACACGAAAACTACCGGACACGGCGCTGAGTATCCGGGTGATGAAATCATCTGCACACTGAACACTGAACCCCCCCCCCCACCCCGTCACAAGTTTAAGTTTACCTATGACATAACACTCTTGCACATGTGTCTTCGAACAAGAAATAAAAGTTAGAGGGGAGAGGGGAGAGGAGGAGAGGAGGAGAGGAGGAGGAGGAGGAGGAGAGAGGAGAGAGGAGAGAGGAGAGAGAGAGAGAGAGAGAGAGAGAGAGAGAGAGAGAGAGAGAGAGAGAGAGATTGAGAGAGAGAGAGAGAGAGAGAGAGAGACAGAGAGAGAGAGAGAGACAGAGATAAAACGAAACACCCGAAACACTAACGTTCAC
>NC_072385.2:1535000-1551730 GCF_028885625.2 Pongo pygmaeus
TCTCTCTCTGTCTGGCTGTCTGGCTGTCTCTCTCCCTTCCTGTCTCTGTTTCTCTCTCTGTCTCTGTCCATCTCTGTCTTTCTCTGTCTGTCTCTTTATCTGTCTCTCTCTCTTTTTGTCTTTCTCTCTTTCTGTATCGTTGTCGCTCTCCATCTGTCTCTCTCTGTCTCTGTCTCTGTCTCTCTCTCTCTCTCTCTCTCTCTCTGTCTCGGTCTCTGGCTCTCGCTATCTCCCGCCCTCTCTCTTTTTTTTTTTTTTTTTTTTTTTTTGCAAAATAAGCTCAAGCACATCTAATCTAATCCATTACCAAGGCCTGAATTCGTAACTTCTGACATCCCAGATTTCCTCTCCCTACAGAATGCTGTACAGAACTGGCGAGTTGATTTCTGGACTTGGATACCTCATAGGTACTACATATGAATAAAGATCCAACCCTCAAATCTGGGGTTGCTTCTCCCTCGACTGTCTCGAAAAATCGTACTTCTGTTCACCTAGGACGCTGGGATGGTTTTCTCAATGTGCATCTGCCCGTGTCCTGCGTGACCTGTGACCGAGCCCTGCCCGTTGGGTCTCAAATATGTATCCACAAACACTTCTCTCCATTTCCACAAGTACCCACGGCCCCTTGTGGAACCACTGGCTCTTCGAAAAAAATCCCAGAAGTGGTTTTGGCTTTTTGGCTAGGAGGCCTAAGGCCTGCTGAGAACTTCCCTGTCCGGGATCCTGTGTGAACAAAAGTGTCTCTGCTGGGAGCTGGGACCCTCGGGACCATGCTTGCTGGCGCTGGATGAGTCTCTGGAAGGACGCACGGGACTCCGCAAAGCTGGCCTGTCCCACCGAGGTCAAATGGATACCTCTGCGTCGGCCCGAGGCCTCCAACGTACATCACCGTCACCAACCGTCACCGTCAGCATCCTTGTGAGCCTGGCCAAGGCCCCGACTCCGGGGAGACTCTTGGGAGCCCGGCCTTCATCGGCTACAGTCCAAAGGGATGGTGACTCCACCCACAAGGTCCCCACTGAACTGCGAAGACGTGGAGCGTAGGTCAGAGAGGGGACTAGGAGGGGAGACGTCCTGACAGGCGATGAGTTCCCTAGGCTCTGGCCACCCCACCCACGTCCCACGTCCCACATCCCAAGTCCCGGGCACCCACGGGACACCGCCGCTTTATCCCCTCCTCTGTCCACAGCCGGCCCCACCCCACCAAGCAACCCACGCACACACGCTGGAGGTTACAAAACCACACGGTGTGAACAGAGCCTGACGGAGCGAGAGCCCATTTCACGAGGTGGGGGGGTGGGGGTGGGGGTGGGGGTGGGGCTGGGGTGGGGGTTGCGGGGTCTGCAGAGAGCCCGAGTCTCCCTCTCGGGTGGCTGACAGGCTCGAAATGAATATCGCTTCTTGGGCGGAGGGGCTTCCTTAGGCCATCACCGCTTGCCTGCAGCGGGACTACCTCTCACACCCTCCCTTGAGGCCACAAAATAGATTCCACCCCACCCCTCGACGTTTCCTCCGGGGGCCGGATGTATCCTGTTCGAGAGACCTGAGCCTGACGGGTTGAATGAAACAACTTTATTGGCTTTGTGTGTTTGTTTGTTTCTGAGATGGAGTCTTGCTCTGTCCCCCATGCTGGAGTGCAGTGGCGTGATCTCAGCTCACGGCAACCTCTGCCTCCTGGGTTCCAGTCATTCTCCTGCACTTGAACCAGAGAGACTGCCACCGTGGCCGGCTCATTGTTTTCTTTTTAGTAGACACGGGGTTTCGCCCTCTTTCATTGGTTTTCACTGCAGATTCTAGATTCCAGCCACACCTCCTCGTTCTGTGCCACAGAAAGACTTTTTTTTTTTTTTTTCTTAAAAGCACAACATATCTGCTTGATTTGAGTGGCTTCCTATATCATTATCATTGTGTTAGAGATGAAGAAAAGGTATTAAACACCGTGCTAGTGATAGTCAAAGTGAAAACAAAAGAACGGCTATCTATTTTGTAGTTAGAATAAAGTGGCTCAGTATTGAGAGCTACCTAAATATGTCAGCATTTAAACTCTTCCTAGTAAAAGCTTGCCGATCTGAATAATCCTCCTTTAAACACAATTTTTGATACGGTTAAGTTTTTTTAAGAATGCGACTCCTGCGAAATAGCTGAACGGACGATACACATTTAAAAAGCAAACGACACAAGGATCAACCAGACTTGGGAAAAAATCAAAAAACCACACAAGTCTCATGAAGAACTGAGTTCTTAAAATGTCACGGAGAACACGGCCGTCGGAAGAGAAGGCAGTATCGGCAAGTTGATTGTTACATTGGTCAGCGATAGCTAGCACTATTATGTTTTTGGCCATCTTTCAGGAGATGTAACTACTACAGCAGAATGAGATATCACCCACTAAACAACATAGTCACAAATCAAAAAATGTTTTAGTAATCTAATGCTTCAGATTTAGAAGCAAATCAAATGAAAAACCTCCACTGCTGTAACAATTAACCCACCCCAAAGATAACCGTATCTGACAAGAAAACGACCACAGGCTTATGACTTCAGAATTATACTTTCTCTTGATATTCATTTGTGTATTTATTTATTTTTTTTATTTTCTTTTCTTGAGAGGGCGTCTCGCTCTGTCGCCCAGCGTGGAGCGCAATGGCGTGATCTCGGCTCACTGCAACCTCCACCTCTCCGGGTTCAAGAGATTCTCCCGCCTCAGCCTCCCGAGTAGCTGGGACCACAGGCGCCCACCACCACGCCCAGCTAATTTTTCTACTTTTAATAGAGGCGGGGTTTCACCATGTTGGCCGGGATGGTCTCGATCCCTTGACCTTGTGACCCGCCCGCCTCGGCCTCCCAGAGTGCCGGGATGACAGGCGTGAGCCACCGCGCCCGGCCTTCTCTTGAGGTTTTAACTATTAAGTCAGCCCAGAAAAATACAATAAACGTCAACAGTCAGTATGGTGTTGAGGCGGAAGTAGGACCACGCTTTTTCATATCTTATTCAGTTGATAACCATACGACCCAGGTAGACATTTCCTGTGTGTCTACTGACACACGAGCACAAAACAGTGAAACAGAGAGACCGCTGAACAAAAGGGGACGCTCAGTTCTTCATAGTAACGCCAGAGACTGGAACACTGTCACAAAGCAGCAGCTAGTGAATCGTGTCCATATTTTTTTCTATTATCCAATAAGTGAATGATGCTATTCCTTTCCAATCTCCCAAGCCCTTTTTGTCCCCATCACCGCTGCGGTGCTCGAACAAAAAGTAACAAATCAAGTAACAAAACTAAAGAAACACACACACACACACACACACACACACACACACACACACACACACACACACACCCCCTAAAGACAACTACGGTATCTACAAAAGTCTGGTAGAAGACAGAAACTGTTGAGTATCAGGATCTGGTATTCTATCATCATGAGTTCATTTAAGAGTTTGTTCAAGACATACATTTCATAAGAAAACATCTTAGTTAGAAGTTATTGACCAGCGTGTACCATCCCTAAGTATTCGTCACCAAATTCATGACAATAAAGAGCTATCTAACAAGAAAAATTAGCGAGTACCGGCACCATCCGTAAGACTTTGTCTTTACGCTTCCTGACCTGTCACCATGCATTGCAATGTCTAGGACTGACTCTGATAGCATTTCGAAATCAAGCTAAGGCTTTGTCCAATTCTTCAGTGAAGACACACTCACGCCCTAAGACGGTATAGGCGTAAGCATCATTTGGATCCACTTCGATAGTTCTCTGGAAGAATTTAATGGCAATATCCTGTTCCCGTTGCAGACTGCAACGGGTCCCTGCAGCACACCAGGCCTCTGGCTGGAGAACTTTTATCCATGTCTGTGAAGTCTTTCGACAGAACTGAAAGAGCAACATCTTTTGGAGGATGCCAAAGTGTTGTAGTGTAGATCTCCCTGCCTTCCACTCTATAATTCTCCCTCCTTCTAACCTCTGAGAATATTCTTTCAGGTCGCACGGACTCTGAAAGTTGAAAACGGGCCCTTCCAATTTGGCGCAGTACCCAACCGGTATTCTAGTGGTGAGAAGGTAGATGGCTCAAAATATGGATAGCTTCTTTGCGGTGGTAAGAACACAAAGCTAAATAACCTTTCCCCCTTTCACGAAGAAGGCTCATCAAGCCTTCTGCTGCTGCTTTTTGTAGATGAAAAGCCTGAATCTGAGGTGTGATTGCGGCTCTTTTCTCTTCTGAAACGATGGAAGAGTCCAGTTTTGTCATTTCCAGGCTATCGTTTATGTTAGGTTGTGGTGTACCTCCTTTATTAGTTCTACTTTTTGTTTTTCTGCTTGGGATTTCAGGTGGAAACTTCATTTTAAATTTTTTCCTATTATCCTTGGTTGTGGAGCTGTCACTAATCAAGAGTCGCGAATTTCTTCGAGGTCGTGCATTTGGGGGAGACGCCATAGTGGGGCTCAACACCTGAGGCGTTCCACTCGTTTGTGGACCAGAACTTTGTGTTTTTGCAAGAATTGGAGTGACCTTTCGGCTGATTCCCCTCTGCGAGAAGACAGACTGTGTTCCGGTTTGGCCGATTCTGGCAACAGACTTTTTTGAAGGGGCTCCGGTGGATGGCACGTCAATTACAGAAGGTGTCTCAAAGCGGTGTAGTTTTGTAAATAGGATCCATCTCCGGGACTCGAGGTTTCTACTGGCAAAGTCCCAACACTTGGGGTGAATGGACCAACAGCTGCTGGCCCTCCTAATAAACTTCGACCGGTGTTTGGTTCATTTTGCACCTGTTTAGATCACATGGAAGTTCCCGTTCCCAGTGGGACAGTATCAGGTGAAATGACAGCTGAATCCATAGAAGACACTGGGGAATCTGTATTCAAGGAGTACTTTGAATTGGAAGATTCTAAACTCAATCTGTTTAATTCAATGGTGTCCTGGGGTGTTTCCGTAAGAACGGTCTCAGGCTGTCTGTGACATAAGCTAGGACGAGGTACTTGTGTGGGGCAACACTTGGACAGACAGTTGCCAAAGTTCTGTAAAGATGTGAATTGAAGTGTTTGGTCAGGATCTTGCTTTTTCACCTACTTGACATAATGATTCAAAGGAATACCAGAGGAAAGGATTTCAACTAAGGCCCTGTTGGTCACATTCTGATCCTTTGGCAAGCCGATCTGTCTTGCGATATGCGTGTCCCGGCAATGAGAGAGTAAAGCGAGCTGAATCACCAGACTCAGTAAAAATATCGTCATGGCTTTTCTGCTTAGGAAACACTCCACCCGATAAGATGTGTTCCCCTTCTGCAAGCTTGCTGAGATCCACGCAACATTTTGCCAGCCGGTATTTGCATGGCGGTGCAGTACCACTGTGTCCTTTCCAGAGTCTATATGCTTTATAGGCCTTTCCTGAGGGGTAAGGACAGGTCACCGGTGAAAACAAGGCTTCTTCTGAGGGTACTTCTGCATAAAGGCGTTCTGCGAGGAAAACCGCATCTCGGTAAGCGCAGCGGTTTAGTGCTTGCCATAGAGCAGCCTGGACGGGTTCCTGCAGCACCGTCATCCTCGAGGCTCAGGCCCACTTTCTGCAGTGCCTCAGGCATCCCCCCACCCCACACCGCCCGCACCCCACCGCCACCCCACTCCCGTAGCGGCTATGGCCCGGCCAGGCCAGCCCCGGCTCGTTTAAAGTCACCAGCGGGACCGTTCCCGGGGGATGGGGGAGGCCGAGCCCGAATGACTTCTCTATCCTGCCGACTCTGGAAAGCCCGGCCCCTTGTGATCCATTGCAAACCGAGAGTCACCTCGTGTTTGGAACACGGATCCGCTCCCAAGTTCAGTGGGGGGATGTGAGGGATGTGGCATGTAGGACGAAGGACTCTCTTCCTTCTGATTCGGTCTGCACAGCGGGGCCTAGGGCTGGAGCTCTCTCCGTGCGGACCGCTGACTCCCTCTACCTTGGGTTCCATCGGCCCCACCCTGGAACACGGGCCTCGGCAGATTCTGGCCCTTCCTGGCCCTTAAGTCGCTGTCAGAAACCCCATCTCGTGCTCGGATGCCCTCGAATGACTGTGGCTCGCACCTCTCTGGAAACATTGGCGATCTCTCCTCTACGCGCGGCCACCTGAAACCACAGGCGCTCGGGACACTCGTGCTTTCAGGAGAGAATGCTGAGAGTCTCTTGCTGACTCTCTCTTGACTTGAGTTCTTCATGGGTGTGTGGTGAGGACGTAGTGAGACCAGACGTATTAACTCAGGCCGGGTGCTGGTGGCTCACGCCTGTAACCCCGACGCTTTGGGAGGCCGAGGCCGTAGGATCCCTTGAGGAATCGCCTAACCCTGGGGAGGTTGAGGCTGCAGTGAGCGAGCCATAATGGTGTCACTGTGCTCCAGTCTGGGCGAAAGACAGAGTGAGGCCCTGTCACAGGCAGGCAGGCAGGGAGGCAGGCAGGCAGGCAGGCAGGCTGGCAGGCAACAGTTGTACTATGTTCTTCTCAGGGCAGGAAGCAGAAATAACAGAATACAGCACTTCATTTTTTTTTTCCTTGGGACGGAGTTTCACTCTTGGTGCCCACGCTGGAGTGCAGTGGCACCATCTCGGCTCACCGCAACCTCCACCTGCCGTGTTCAAGCGATTCTCCTGCCTCAGCCTCCTGAGAGTAGCTGGGATTACAGGCATGGGCCACCACACCCGGCTGATTTTGTATTGTTAGTAGAGACGGCATTTCTCCATGTGGGTCAGGCTGGTCTCGAACTGGCGACCCCAGGTGATCTCCCCACCTCGGCCTCCCAAAGTGCTGGGATGGCAGGCGTGAGCCATCGCGCCCGGCCGGCTACACTTTTTTATTTTTATTTTTTTTTAGTTTTCAATTTTAATGTATTTATTTATTTGCTATTCTTTATTCATTCATTCATTCATTCATTCATTCATTTATTCATTTATTTATTTATTTATTTATTTATTTATTTATTTATTTATTTTCGAGACAGACTCTCGCTCTGTTGCCCAGGCTGGAGGGCAGCGGCGCGATCTCGGCTCACGGCAAGCTCTGCCTCCCGGTTTCACGCCATTCTCCTGCCTCAGCCTCCCGAGTAGCTGGGACTACAGGCGCCCGCCACCGTACCTGGCTACTTTATTGTATTTTGAGTAGAGATGGGTATTCACTGTGGTAGCCAGGATGGTCTCGATCTCCTGACCCCGTGATCCGTCCGCCTCGGCCTCCCACAGTGCTGGGATGACAGGCGTGAGCCACCGCCCCCGGCCTATTTATCTATTTATTAACTTTGAGTCCAGGTTATGGAACCAGTTAGTTTTTGTATTTTTGTTTGAGACGAGGTCTCACCATGTTGCCAAGGCTTGGATCGAAGGATCCACCTGCGCTCGGCCTCCCAAGAGTGCGGGGATGACAGGCACGAGCCTACCGCGCCCAGACTCCCGCCTCCCCCCCCCCCCCCCGCTTGTCTTCCCGATAGTTTCAGGGCAGAGTGTTTGGCTTTGGCTGGCCTGCTTAAATTCATTCTAAATAGAAATTTGGGACGTCATCTTCTGGCCTCATGGACTGTGAGCTGAGGAGTCCCCTGGTCTGTGTATCACAGGACGGGACACGAAAGGAGGAGAAAAATCGTAGCGTTCGAAATAGGTAATTTTGTGATACAGAAATACACGGATTCACCCAAAACACAGAAACCAGTCTTTTAGAAATTGCCTTAGTCCTGGTGTCTGTGCCGGTGATTCTTTTCGGTTTGGACCTTGACTGAGAGAATTCCCAGTCGGTCTCTCGTCTCTGGACGGAAGTTCCAGATGATCCGATGGGTGGGGACTTAGGCTGTGTCCCCCCAGGGGCCCTGGTCGATTAGTTGTGGGGAATCGCCTCCATCCTTCCCCGCACATCCTTCCCCGCCCCCCCCCAAGGGGATCCCAATTCATTCCGGGCTGACACTCTCATTGGCAGACGTCGGGCATCACCTAGCGGCCACTGTTGCTCTGAAAACGGAGGCCTCGCAGAGGAAGGAAGCACCAGGCCGCCTGCGCGCAGCCTGGGGCAACTGTGTCTTCTCCACCGCCCCCGCCCCCACCTCCAAGTTCCTCCCTCCCTCGTTGCCTAGGAAATCGCCACTTTGACGACTGGGTCTGATTGACCTTTGATCAGGCAAAAACAAGCAAACACATAAATAAACAGAATAACACAGAAATAACTAACGAAATAAAATAAGTCAATACAATGCATTCCAATACAATACAATGCAACGCAACACAACACAACACAACGCAACACAATACAATACAACGCAATACAATACAATACAATACAACAGGCCGGGCGCGGTGGCTCATGCCTGTCATCCCATCACTTTGGGAGGCCGAGGTGGACGCATCACCTGAAGTCGGGAGTCGGAGACAAGCCTGACCAACATGGGGAAATCCCGTCTCAATTGAAAATACAAAATTAGCCGGGCGTGGTAGCGCATGCCTATAATCCCAGCTGCTAGGAAGGCTGAGGCAGGAGAATCGCTTGAACCTGGGAAGCGGAGGTTGCGGTGAGCCGAGATCGCGCCATCGCACCCCAGTCTGAGCAACAAGAGCGAAACTCCGTCTCAGAAAAATAAAATCAAATAAATAAACACATAAATGAAAATAAACAAAGAAAATAAAATAAAGCAAACAAATAGGCCCCGCGCGGTGGCTCAAGCCTGTCATCGCCAGCACTTTGGGCGGCCAAGGCCGGTGGATCACGAGGCGGTCAGACCAGCAGGGCCAGTATGGCGAAACCCCATCTCTCCTCACAATACACAAAATTAGCCGGGCGCGGTGCTGTACTGTCTGTAATCCCAGCTACTCGGGAGGCCGAGCTGAGGCAGGGGAATCGCTTGAACCTGGGAGGCGGAGGTTGCAGTGAGCCGAGATCGCGCCACCGCACCCCAGCCTGGGCGACAGAGCGAGACTCCGTCTCAAAAAAAAGGAAAATAAAACTGACATGAAAGAAAATACTTAAAAAGTGAGTTTCCGGGAAAAAAGAAAAAAAAAAAAAAAAGAGAACCCCCCCCCCACAGTGACGTACACAGACCCCTCTCGCCTTTCGAGGCACCAGACACGTTAGGAACGATGCGTACTTTCTTTTTTTAACGGAATTTTATTTTATGAGCGGGATTTGTTTTTCGAGACGGAGGTTCGGAGTCCCGCCCTCCCTCCGTCCCGGTCCCTGGTTGCCCGGACGACCTCAGGAGACAGACCCTGGCTGGGCCAGACGGTCCTTCTCCTTGGTCGGTGGTTTCCTTGTGTTTCTTCGTGTCTTTAACCCGCGTGGACTCTTCTGCTCGGGTTTTACAGATGGCGGCTCCCCTTTAGGCCTTGTCGTTGGTGGGGACTTTCCTGATTCTCCCCAGATGTAGTGAAAGCGGGTAGATTTGCCTCGCTTTGCCTCGCCTTGCCTTGCCTTTTCTTTCTTTCTTTTTCTTCCTTTCTTTCTTCTTTCTCTCTTTCTTTCTTTCTTTTTTTTTTTTTCTTTTAGACAGAGTTTCACTCTTGTTGCCCGGGCCAGAGGTCCATGGCGCGATCTCGGCTCACCGCAACCTCCGCCTCCTAGGTTCAAGCGATTCTCCTGCCTCAGCCTCCCTAGTAGGTGGGATTAGAGGCATGTGCCACCGTGCCCGGCTGATTTTGTATTTTTTGTAGAGACGGGGTTTCCCCACGTTGGTCAGGCTGGTCTCCATCTCCCAACCTCAGGTGATCCGCCTGCCTTGGCCTCCCAAAGTGCTGGGATGACAGGCGTGAGCCACCGTGCCCGGCCTCTCTCTCTCTCTCTCTCTCTCTGTCTGTCTGTCTGTCTGTCTCTCTTTCTTTCTTTCTTTCTTTCTTTCTTTCTTTCTTTCTTTTTCTTTCTTCCTTCCTTCCTTCCTTCCTTCCTTCCTTTCTTTCTTCCTTCTTTCTTTCTTCCTTCCTTCCTTTCTTCCTTCTTTCTTTCTTTCTCTTTCTTCTTTTGCTCTTTTTTTCTTTTCCTTTCTCTCTCTTTCTTTCTCGCTCTTTCTTTCTCTCTCTCTCTTTCTGTTTCTCTCTCTCTCTCTCTCTCTCTCTCTCTCTCTCTCTCTCTCTCTCTTTCTCTTCCGTCTCTTTGAGACAGAGTTTCACTCTTAAGTGTCCCAGGCTGGAGTGCGATGGCGCGATCTTGGCTCACCGCACCCTCCACCTCCCGGGTTCAAGCGATTCTCCTGCCTCGGCCTCCTGAGTAGCTGGGATGACAGGGATGCACCTCCACGCCCGGCCGATTTTCGTATCTTTAGTAGAGACGGGGTTTCACCACGTTGTCCGGGCTGGTCTCTGACTCCCGACCTCAGGTGATGCGCCCGCCTCGGCCTCTCGAAGTGCTGGGATGACAGGCGTGAGCCACCGCGCCCTGCCTGTGGACTCGGTTCGTCGTATGTTTTATTTGTTTCGTTTCTATGTACTCACTTTTATTTAGAAATATAAGTGTTTTCATACGTTTGTATATAACTATAGATGTTTACGTGGACGTACGGAGAAGTACGTTTATACGCGACAGATGTATGTATTGTATAGAAGTACGCTTATGCAAAGCACGTGTGTAGAGATACGCTTCTATAAATTTATGAAATATAAATATACGTTGCTACGTGAAGAAACGATGGTAGATGAATACGTCTATGCTTACGTGTGAAGAGTGTTGTGTTTGTATTTATAGATAAACGGGCATATTTATCCCTGTTTTCTTTCTTTCTCTCCTTGATGTGATTCTTCCTTCCTTTCTCTCCTTGATGTGTTTCTTCCTTCCTTTCTTCCTCTCTCTCCTCCTTTACGTGTTTCTTCCTCTCTTCCTTTCCTTCTCTCTCTCTTTCTGTTCTTTTTTCTTTCGTGTCTTATTTCTCTTTCGTTCCCTGTCTTTCCTTCATTTTTCTTTCCTCTCTGTTTCTTTTCCCCTCTTTCCTTCGTTTCTTTCCTCCTTCTTTCTCTCCTTTTCGTGTTTCTTTCCTCTCCACCTGTCTTTGAAAAAATGGAACGTTTAAGAAGTTTTCTTTCCGTATCTCTGTTTTTTAGATGGTCTCTCTTTTCTCCACTTTCTTCCTCCCTCCCTCCCTCCCTCCCTCTCTCCCTCCCTCCCTCCCTCCCTGCTCCCTTCCCTCCCTCCTTCCCTTTCACCATCTGTCTCTTTTCTCCATTCTCTCCCTCCCTCCGTCTTTCTCTCCCTCTGTCTGTCTCTGTGTGGATTCTGGAAGAGCCTAGGCGTTCTGCCTCTCCCTGTGTCCGCAGCGACCCGCGACCGAGTCCTTCCTTGTGGGTTCTTTCTCCCTCCCTCCCTCCCTCCCTCCCTCCCTCCCTCCGAGATGCATCTCCAAACACCCAGACGCCGTGGGTTGTCTTCTGACTCTGTCGCGGTCGATGCGGGGACACGTTTTGGGGAGGCGTTTCTGTGGGGTTGGGGGAGAGGGGCTGCGTTTTCGGCCTCGGGAAGGGCTTCTCGACTCACGGTTTCGCTTTGGCGGTCCACGGGCCGCCCTGCCAGCCGTCCGGATCGGTCTCGCTGACGTTCGCGACGGTCGTCGGGCTCCATCTGGCGGCCGCTGTTAGATCGTGCTCTTGGCTTCCGGAGCTGCGGTGGCAGCTGCCGAGGGAGGGGACCGTCCCCGCTGTGAGCCAGGCAGAGCTCCGGAAAGCCCGCGGTCGTCAGCCCGGCTGGCCCGGTGGCGCCAGGGCTGTGGCGCGTCGCTTGTGAGTCAGAGCTCTGGCGTGCAGGTTTATGTGGGGGAGAGGCTGTCGCTGCGCTTCTGGGCCCGAGCCGGGCCGTGGGGCCGCCCGGGCCGGTCGACCAGCGCGCCGCAGCTCCCGAGGCCCGAGCCGCGACCCGCGGGGACCCACCGCGCGTGGCGCGGGAGGCCGGGGACGCCCTTCCCGGCTCGGTCGCGGGCCCGCGCGCGTCCTGGCCGTCTGAGGCGGCGGCCGAATGTGTTTCCGGGTCCCCGTGGGGAGCCGGGGACCGTCCTGCCCCCGTCCCCCGGGTGCCGGGGAGCGGTCCCCGGGCCGGGCCGCGGTCCCTCCGCCGTGATCCTTTTTGGCGAGTCCCCGTGCGGAGTCGGAGAGCGCTCCCCGAGCCCTCGTGCGGCCCGGGAGGTCACACCTGGCCGGCCTTCGGTCCCTCGTGTGTCCCGATCGCAAGGGGGGCCGGCCGAAACTGCTTCCGGGCCTCGCTCTGGAGACACGGGCCGGCCCGTGCGTGTGGCACGGGCGGCCGGGAGGGCCTCCCTGGCCCGGCGCCGCTCCCGCGTGTGTCCTGGGGTCGACCAGGGGGCCCCGGGTGCTCCGTGTCTGGCTGCGATGGTGGCGATTTTGGGGACAGATGTCCGTGTCGTGGGTGTCCTGGGCCGGCGGCGTGGTCGGCGATCGGGCCTCCTGCCCCCGGGGGAGATATATCTTTCGCTCCGAGTCGGCATTTTGGGCCACCGGGTTATTGCTGACACGCTGTCCTCTGGCGACCTGTGTCGCTGGAGAGGTTGGGCCTCCGGATGCGTGCGGGACTCTGGCCCACCGCTGACCCGGCTAGCCGGCCCTGCTCCCGCTCGAGCCGCCTGCTGCTGGGGCCCGCGGGCCTGCTGCTCTCTCGCGCGTCCGAGCGTCCCGACTCCCGGTGCCGGCCCGGGTCCGGGTCTCTGACCCACCCGGGGGTGGCGGGGAAGGCGGCGAGGGCTACCCTGCCCCCGTGCGCTCTCCGCCGCGGGCACCCGGGGCGGCCGTGACAACCCCACCCCCGTCGGCCCCGTGCCGTGCCGTGCGTGTCAGGCGTCCTCGTCTCCGCTGGGTTGTCCGCCGCCCCTTCCCCGGAGCGGGGGACGGCCGGGGCCGATCGGCTCGCTCGCCGGCCGGCTGGCCGACCCCCCGCTCCCGGGGGCTCTTCCGTGATCGATGTGGTGACGTCACGCTCTCCCGGGCCGGATCCGAGCCGCGACGGGCGAGGGGCGGACATTCGTGGCGAATGGGACCGTTCTTCTCGCCCCGCCCGCGGGGGCCCCTTGCCTCTCCTCCGTCCGCCTGCCGGTGGTGCGTTGGGAAGGCGTGGGGTGCGGAACCCGGCCTGACCTGGCTGTCCCGTCCCCGCTCTCCGCTTCGCGGGGTGGGTCGGCGGGGTCCTCTGACGCGGCGGGCACCCCTCGCTCTCGCCTCCCGCGGTCATCGACTTGCGGGCGGGCCCCCTCCGCGGCGGTGGGGGTGCCGTCCCGCCGGCCCGTCGTGCTGCCCTCTCGGGGGTTTCGCGCGAGCGTTGGCTCCGCCCGGGCCTTTGCGGTGCTCCTGGAGCGCTCCGGGTTGTCCCTCAGGTGCCCGAGGCCGAGCGGTGGTGTGTCCCTCCCACCCCCGGCGTCCCCTCCTCCGGTGTCCGCGCGTGTGTCCCGAGGGGAGCCCGTCGGCGTGGGGTTCGAGGCGGTCGAGTGAGATGAGATGCGCGCCCCTCCCGCGCGGGGAAGGGCGCCGCCGGGTCCGGCGAGCGCACGTCCCGTGCTCCCCTCTGGCGGGTGCGCGAGGGCCGTGTGAGCGATCGCGGCGGGCGCGGGCCGGTGACGCGTGCGCCGGCCGGCCGCCGAGGGGCTGCCGTTCTGCCTCCGACCGGTCGCGTGCGTGGCTTTGCCTCGGAAGCGACGCAGGAGGCGGGTGGACGGGGGGGGCCTTGTGAGCCTGCCGGGCCCCCCGCCCTGACCGCAAACGCTCGAGGTCGCCGCAGGCGCGCTTCTCCTCGTACCGCAGGCCCCCTCCCTTCCCCGGGCGTCCCCGAGCGCCTCTGCGGGCCCGACGAGGGGCGACTGGCGGGTGGGGAGTGTGACCCACCCTCGGTGAGAAAGCCTTCTCTAGCGATCTGAGAGAGGTATGCTTTGGGGTGCCGGATCTCCCAGGCCTGCCGCCTCTGTCTCCTTCTGCCTTATGGTAGCGCTGCCGTAGCGACTCGCGCGCAGAGGACCCTCCTCCGCTTCCCCCTCGACGGGTTGAGGGTGGGGAGAGCGAGGGTTCCGCCGGCCACCGCGGTGGTGGCCGAGCGCGGCTCGTCGCCTGCTGTGTGGCCCGCGCCTCCCCCTTCCGAGTCGGGGGAGGATCCCGCCGGGCCGGGCCCGGCGTCCCAGCGGGTTGGGACGCGGCCGCCGCGAGCGGTGGGTGTGCGCGGCCTTCCGTCCGGCGCGTGACCCCCACCTCGGCCGCGAGTCGGCTCTCCGCCCGCTCCCGTGCCGAGTCGCGAGCGGTGCCGACGACCGCGTGCGCGTGGGCGCGGGGTTGGGCCGCCTGGCCCCGGGAAAGCGTCCCACGCTGGGGACGCGCCGGTCTCCCGGAGCGGGACCGGGTCGGAGGCTGGACGAGAATGACGAGCGATGCGGCCCTGGCGTCGGGTTGGTGGCTGTGGTCGCTTCGGGGCCCCCGGTGGCGGGACCCGGGGCTCGTGAGGCGGGTCTCGGTGGGTGCCGAGGGCCGTCCGGCGTCCCAGGCGGGGCGCCGCGGGACCGCCCTCGTGTCGGTGGCGGTGGGATCCCGCGGCCGTGTTTTCCTGGTGGCCCGGCCGTGCCCGAGGTTTCTCCCGCCGAGCCGCCGCTCTGCGGGCTCCCGGGTGCCCTCGCCCTCGCGTTCCCCGGCCCTTGGCTCCCTGTGCCCCCCTTCCCCGCCCGCCGCCCGCCGCCCGCCGATCCTCTCCCCTCCCCGAGCGGCTCGCCGGCTCGACGTCGGTGGTGGCCTCGTCTGGGACCGAACCCGGCACCGCCTCGGGGGGCGCCGCCGCCGGCCGCTGGTCGGCCCGGTGTCCCCGTCCCCCGGCGTGCGCCTTCGGGACCGGGTCGGCGGCCCCCCCCGGCGTTGGGCCCCGGTGGGCTCCCGGAGAGGGTTTTCTTAGGGGTCGGCCTGTGGCGCGTGCGGGAGAGAGAGGGTTCCGGGGGGCTGGCCGCGACTGCGGCGGCGGTGTGGGGGAGCCGCGCGGATCGCCGAAGGTCGGGTCGGCCGCTCCGGGTGCCGCGCGGGGCCGCCTTCGCGCTCGGAGGCTGCGGGCGGTGAGACCCCCCGCGTGTGTCCCGGCCGCGGTCGGCTGCGCCCGAGGGGTCCCGCGGCGTCCCCTTCCCCGCCGGCCGCCTTTCTCGAGCCTTCCCCTTCGCCTCGGCCTCGCCCGGGGTCTCGTCGTCTTCTCCCGGCCCTGTCTTCCGAATGGGTTCGGCGCGCCCCCGGGTGCGCCTCGCTTCCCGGGCCTGCCGCGGCCCTTCCCCGAGGCGTCCGTCCCGGGCGTCGGCGTCGGGGAGAGCCCGTCCTCCCCGCGTTGGCGTTGCCCCGTTCGGCGCGCGCGTGCGCCCGAGCGCGGCCCGGTGGTCCCTCCCGGACAGGCGTCGGTGCGACGTGTGGCGCGGGTCGACCTCCGCCTCGCCGGTCGCTCGCCCCTTTCCCCGGGTCGGGGGGGGGGCCCGGGCCGGGGCCTCGGCCCCGGTCGCGGTCCCTCGTCCCGGGCGGGGGCGGGCGCGCCGGCCGGCTTCGGTCGCCCTCCCTCGGCCGTCGTGTGGCGTGTGCCACCCCTGCTCCCGCGCCCGCCTGGGCGGGGGCCCGGAGCCGGGCTTCGGCCGGGCCCCGGGCCCTCGACCCGACCGGCGCGCGGGCGCTGCGGCCGCACGGCGCGACTGTCCCCGGGCCGGGCACCGCGGTCCGCCTCTCGCTCGCCGCCCGAACGTCGGGGCCGCCCCGCGGGGCGGGCGGAGCGCCGTCCCCGCCTCGCCGGCGCCGCGGGCGCGCGCGCGGCCGCCGGTCCCTCGCGGCTGCCGGGCGCGGGTCGGGCGGTCCGCCTCGTCGCGGGCGGGCGCGCGAAGGGTCCGCGGGGGTGGCTGCGTGTGCGTCTGTGGTGCGAGCCCGTCGGGGGCGGTGGTCGCGTGTCGTCGCGCGGGCGGGTGGATGGGGCGTCCGGTTCGCCGCGCCCCGCCCCGCCGTCCCGCCCGCCGCCCCGCGCTCGCTCCCTCGCTCCCTCGCTCCCTCGCTCGCTCCCTCCCGCGCGCCCCGCCGCCCGCCCGCCCCGCCCGGCAGGCCGCGGCCCGTCCGTCCTCGCTTCCCCGGGCGCCGGGCCCGTCCTCGCGAGGTCCCCGGCGGCGGCGGCGGCGGCGGCGGCGGTGCCGTCGTCGTCGTCGTCGTCGGGGCCTCGCCGCGCTCTACCCTACCTGGTTGATCCTGCCAGTAGCATATGCTGTCTCAAAGATTAAGCCATGCATGTCTAAGTACGCACGGCCGGTACAGTGAAACTGCGAATGGCTCATTAAATCAGTTATGGTTCCTTTGGTCGCTCGCTCCTCTCCTACTTGGATAACTGTGGTAATTCTAGAGCTAATACATGCCGACGGGCGCTGACCCCCTTCGCGGGGGGGATGCGTGCATTTATCAGATCAAAACCAACCCGGTCGGCCCCCCTCCGGCCCCCCGGCCGGGGGGCGGGCGCCGGCGGCTTTGGTGACTCTAGATAACCTCGGGCCGATCGCACGCCCCCCGTGGCGGCGACGACCCATTCGAACGTCTGCCCTATCAACTTTCGATGGTAGTCGCCGTGCCTACCATGGTGACCACGGGTGACGGGGAATCAGGGTTCGATTCCGGAGAGGGAGCCTGAGAAACGGCTACCACATCCAAGGAAGGCAGCAGGCGCGCAAATTACCCACTCCCGACCCGGGGAGGTAGTGACGAAAAATAACAATACAGGACTCTTTCGAGGCCCTGTAATTGGAATGAGTCCACTTTAAATCCTTCCGCGAGG
>NC_072385.2:2554230-2561730 GCF_028885625.2 Pongo pygmaeus
GTTTGGTCCGCGGGACTTTTAAGAGGGAGGGAGTCGCCGTTGACGTCGGTCGGTAATGCTTCCTCCTGTTTTTTTTTTTTGGTCTTCGTGTGTGTGTGTGTGTGTGTGTGTGTGTGTGTGTGTGTGTGTGTGTGTGTGTGTGTGTGTGTGTGTGTGTGTGTGTGTGTGTGTGTGTGTGTGTGTGTGTGTGTGTGTGTGTGTGTGTGTGTGTGTGGTGTTTTTTTTTTTTTTTTTTTGGTCTTCGTGTGTGTGTGATTTTTCTTTTGTTTCCGCCCCACCCTCCGCCCCCATTCTTTCCTTCTTTCTGGAGATGGAATCTCGCTCTGTCGCCGGACCCGGACCCGGACCCGGACCCGGAGGGCGGTGGTGCTTCCTCCGCTCGCCGCTTCCGCTGCCTCCAGGGCTCAAGCGAACAGCGGTTTTTGTATTTTGAGCAAAGACGGAATTTCACCATATTGGCCTGGCTGGTCTCGAACTCCTGACCTAGCGATCCACCCCCCCCCCCCCCCCCACCGCCTTGGCCTCCCAAACCGTGCCGGGAGCACGGGACTCAGCCACCGCGCCTGGCCGATTCCTTCTTTTTTTCAATCTTTTCTGCACGCTGCGGTGTGTGAACATACGTATATGTGTCTATAGGTATAAGATATATCTATATAGAGATGGAGATATATCTATACCTATAGATGTAGAGACAGATATGTACATACATACATATATACATACACCGACAAAAATATCTACTGATAAAACTATATATTTCCATAATTAAGACATGCTTATAGATGTTCATGTATGAACATGTATGACATAAAATCCCATTTCATTTACATATACCTGTATATGTATTTCCTTCCTTCCTTCCTTCTTTCGTTTGTTTATTATTTATTAACGATTTTCGTTTATTTTCTTTTCTTTTTGGGCCTGCCTGGTCTCGGGGCCCGGCGGGGCGTGCGCGTCCGGCGCCGTCCGTCCGTCCGTTCGTCTTCCTCCCTCCCCGCCGACCACGGGCGGGGCGGGGCGGGGCGGGGCGGGGCGGGCGCGCGTACCCGGTCGGCGCGCCCCGCTTCTTCGGCTCCCGCCTTCTCCCCGTTCCCCGCCGGGGCGGCTCGTCCGCTCCGGGCTGGGACGGAGCTCGGGGAGCGTGGGTGGGAGCCGCGGAGGCGGCCGCGCCGAGCCGGGTCCGTGGCCCGCCGGCCCCCGTCCCGGGGGTGGCCGCCCGGGCCAGGGGGTCGCCCACCCGGGGCCCCGGCCCTCGCGCGTCCTTCCCCCTCTTTCCTCCGAGGGTGGCGGGAAGCGGGCGGCGGCGAGGCCCGGGGCGTCTCCACACACGGGCGACCTCGGCTGGCGGCCGCTCCTGTTTCGGACCTCCGGGGTCGATCGGCGGCCGCCCGCGAGCCCCGGACTCGGCAGGCGGCCCGCCGTGTCCCGGGTCGACCGGCAGGCCGGCCGCTGGCCGTTCCCTCCGCGGGCTGCGGTGGATCGCTGCGAGGGCGCCGATCCCCGTTCACGCGCGGGTGCCCTTCACCGGCCTCGGCCTTCGGTGGAGCTGGGACCACGCGGAACTCCCTCTCCTACATTTTTCTCTGCCCCATTTGGAGTTTGCGTCCGCGGGACTTTTAAGAGGGAGGGAGTCGCTGTTGCCGTCGGCCAGTAATACTCCCTCTTGTTTTTTTTTGGTGTGTGTGTGTGTGTGTGTGTGTGTGTGTGTGTGTGTGTGTGTGTGTGTGTGTGTGTGTGTGTGTGTGTGTGTGTGTGTGTGTGTGTGTGTGTGGTTTCCCCCGCCGCCCCCATTCTTTCCTTCTTCCTTCTTTCTGGAGACGGAATCTCGCTCTGTCGCCCAGGCTGGAGCTGGAGCGCGGTGGTGCCTCCTCGGCTCGGCGCCGCCGCTGCCTCCAGGGCTCTCAAGCGAACAGCAGTTTTTGTATTTTGAGCGAAGACGGAATTTCACCATATTGGCCGGGCTGGTCTCGAACTCCTGACCTAGCGATTCCCCCCACCCCTCCCCCTCCCCCGCCTCGGCCTCCCAAAGCGTGCCGGGAGTACGGGTGTCGGCCACCGCGCCCGGCCGATTCCTTCTGGTTTTCAATCTTCTTTTCTGCACGCTGCTGTGTGTGAGCATACGTATATCTATCTAGATAGATAGATACGTAGATATGGACACACGGACACGTACCTACACCGACGAAAATATCTAGTGATAAAACTAGACATTTCCATCATTCATACATGTGTATAGGATAGATGTTAATTTTAATGGATGAACGTGTATGACGTAAAAACCCATGTCATTTACATAGACCTGTATATGTATATCCTTCGTTTATTATGGATTAACAATGTTCGTGTATTTATTTTCTTTTCTTTTGGGGCCTGCCTGATCTTCTCACTCTGGGCTCTGGTGACCTCAGGCTCCCAAGTAGCTGGGATGGGACTACAGGGATCTCTTAAGCCCGGGAGGCAGAGGCGAACGTGGGCTGTGATCGCGCGCCTCCACTCCACCTGGGCTGGGCTGGGCTGGAGAGAAAACGGTGGATTGTCATCTTCATTACCTTACCTTTTAGCTTTATTCGTACCCTCTTATTTGCTTCTTTATTCTCATGGGTTATTCTAGGTCATTGTCATGTTCATTGTTTGCTTGCTTGTTTCGTTGGTTTCCTTCCTTCCCTGCCTTCCCGGCGGGGTCTTCCTCTGCCTCTGTCGCCCGGGATCACCCCAGCCTCGACGATTTCCACCGACCGTCCGACCGACTGGCCGTCCCGCGTCCCATCCCTCCCGTCCCCGTTCCCTGGGACTACGGGTGGGCACCACCACACCGGGTGACTTTTATGTTCTTTCTCATGTCTCACGTTTTCCGTAGGTAGGGAGGCAGGTATCTGTGTATGTGTGGATGTGAGTGAGATGGGGTCTGGGGTTCTGTCGTGTGGCCCGGGCTGGTCTCGGACTCCTGTTCTCGAGCGATCCGCCTGCCTGCCTCGGCCGCCCGCGCTGCTGCTGTGACAGGCGTGAGACGCTGCACCTGGCTCATTCTATAGTTGCCTGCCTGCCTGCCTGCCTGCCTGCCTGCCTGCCTGCCTGCCTGCCTGTCTGTCAATCGTCTTCTTTTTAGTACGGGTGTGCTCTCGCTTTGTTGTCCACGCTCTGGGCACACGTGATCGCTTTTTAAACTTCTATGATTATTATTATTGCAGGTGTCGTCTCACACGTCGAGGTGATCTCAAACGTCCACGCTCCGGCCATCCTTCCACGTCGGCCTCCCGGAGTGCTGGGATGACACGCGTGGGCACGGTACGCTCTGGTCGTATTTCTCGTGGGTCGGTTCTTTCCGTTTTACGCACGCGGAATGCGAACAGATAAAATTTTGAGACGCGTCTCACCGATCTCTCCCCTCCCCCTCCCCCTCCCCCTCCCCCTCCCCCTCCCCCTCCCCCTCCCCCTCCCCCTCCAGACGGAGTTTCACTCTAGTCGCCCAGGGTGGACTACGATGGCGTGATCTCGGCTCGCTGCGACCTCCGCCTCCCGGGTTCGAGTGATCCTCCTGCCTTGGCCTTCCTGAGGAGCTGGAATGACGGGGAAGCGCCATCGTGCCCGGCTGACTTTTATATTTTTAGTACAGATGGGGTTTCTCCGTCTTGGTCAGCCTGGTCTTGAGCTTCCGACCGTTGGACGATTTTAACTTTCTTGGTGGTTGCTTTTCTTTTTCTTTTTTCCTTTTCTTTTCTTTCCTTCTCCTCCCCCCACCCACTCCCCCTGTCCTCCTCGTCCTCCTCGTCCTCGTCCTCGTCCTCCTCCTCCTCCTCCTTTTTCATCTCTTTCAGCTGGGCTCTCCTACTTGTGTTGCTCAGTTGCTCACGCTGGTCTCCAACTCCTGCCCTTGACGCTTCTCCCCTCACACCCACCGTCTGGTTGTTGAGATGCGCACCTCTTGTAAAATGGAAAAGATGGAAAAAATAAAGACGGAGGTGAAAAGCACGGAGTGAACGTGTCTCTTGCCGTCTCCCGGGGTGTCCCTTGGACCCCGAGAGACGGAGGGAGCTTGGCTGAGTGGGTTTTCGTGGCTGAATCCTCCCGAGGGCCTCCTTCCCTCTCCCCCTTGTCCCCGCTTCTCCCCCGGCCGAGGCTCCCGCCGCCGCCGTGGCATTTTCCGTAGGAGAGCTGTGGGAGAGGACCGACGCGGCTTCCGGATCTAGATCCCGCCGGACGTCTCTGGCTCGGCGTCCCCCGCCGGCTACCGGCCGCCTTCCGGGGAGCTCTGAGGCGCGTGCCCCCAGCCCCCGTCACGTCCCGCTACCCTCCCCCGGCTGGCCTTTGCCGGGAGACCCCGGGGGAACCGCGTGGACGCTGCTTTCCGACCCTCCGGCGAACACTTCCGCCGGATGCCCCGGGTGGGCCGGATGGGATGAGACTGGACCGCTCCGGACCGTGCTGTTCTTGGGGGTGGGTTGTCGTACGGGGTGGACCGGCGGCCCCGGCGTTGGAAAGGGTGCGCGGGGGTGGAGCTGTCACGTGGGATGCCCTCCTTCCCCTCGGCCTGCCTTCGGCTTCCTCGGGCGTGAAGACGACTTCCCGTCACGACCACTTTTCTCCCCTTTCTCCACCACACGGATGAGACGCATGAGAGGGAGAAACAGCTCCATAGATACTGCTGACCTTCATTTGTGGAATCCTCAGTCACCTACACACAGACAGGTGACTACACGGGGACCCAAATCGGACACCGTTTCCGGGTCCTCATGGTGGAATTCGTCGGTCTCTCTCTCTCTCTCTCTCTCTCTCTCTCTCTCTCTCTCTCTCTCTCTCTCTCTCTCTCTGTCACACACACACACACGATTTCCGTATCTAGTTCACAAAGCACACTCACTTACCCTTTCCCCGGTACGCAGGCTGAGTGAAACTCACCCCGCCCTCCACCCGTCGGCTGACGAAACCCCTTCTCTATGATGTGTGAACGAGACGGTCTGGGCCGGGCACGGTAGCTCACGCCTGTCACTCCGGCACTTTGGGAGGCCGAGGCGGCTGGATCGCTTCAGGCCGGGAGTTCCAGACCGACCGCGCTGGCCGACGCGGCGAAACCCCGTCTCTCTGAAAAATAGAACGGTGAGCCGGGCCTGGTGGCCTGGGCTTGGGATCACGACTGCTCGGGAGACTGGGGCGGGCGAGTGGCTCCGACCGGGGAGGCCGAGGTTGCGATGAGCTGAGATCGTGCCACGGCGATCCGGCCTGGATGACGCAGCGAGACCCTGTCTCGATAGAATCGTAATATTATTAGAAGGTGACTTGTGCCTGGTGATGGCCGCCTGTCGTCGCGGCTGAGAGGCTGCGATGAGGAGAAGATCGCTTGAGGCCCCGCGGGTCGAGGCTTCGGTCGGTCGGCCGTGACCCGCTGTAACCTGGGCGGTCACCGGTCGAGGACATAGGCCCCCTCCCCGTTTTCCTTTCTTTTCTTCCCTTCTCTTTTCTTCTTTTTTCTTCTCTTTTCTTCTTTCTTTCTTTCTTCTTTTTCCTTTCCTTCTTCCCCTCTTTCTTTCATGCCTTACTGCCTTCCTGCCTTTCTTCTTTCCTCCCTTACTCCCTTCCTCCCTTCCTTCTTTCCTCCCGCCTCGGCCTCCCAAAGTGCTGGGATGACTGGCGTGAGGCACCGTGCGTGCTTGGCCTAAAGAGACACCCTTTGAGAGTGAGACACGGGGAGCGCCTCCCGGTGATCTGATGGACTGCTTGATTTAGAGACGGCATCTCACTCTGTCACCCCGGCAGTGGTGCCGTCGTAGCGTAGCTCACTCACTGCAGCGTGGACGTTCCTGCACTCGAGCGATCCTTCCGCCTCAGCCTCCAGAGTACGGTACCCGGGACCACGGGCACGCGCCACTGTCCCCGGACCGTTTTTTTTTTTCCCCCCACCCCGAGACAGAGTTTCGCTCTGGTTGCCTAGACTGCGGTGCGGTGGCGCGATCTTGGCTCGCCGCAACCTCTGCCTCCCGGGTTCGAGCGATTCTCCCGCGTCGGCCTCCCGAGTAGCTGGGATGGCGGGCGGGCGCCGCCACGTCTGGCTGATGTGGTATTTTTAGTGGAGGCGGGGCTTCTCCGTGTGGCTCGGGCTGGACTCGAACTCCCGAACTCGGGTGATCGATCCGCCCTTCCCGGCCTCCCGAAGTGCTGGGATGACGGGCGTGAGCCACCGCGCCCGGCCTTCATTTTTCAATGTTTTTCCACGGACGGGGTCTCCTCGTTTTGTTGCCACCCTCCTGACCCGGCGTCTCAGAGTGCTGGCGTGACGGGCGTGAGCCACTGCGCCTGGACTCCGGGGAGTGATTCACGACCACGACCGCTGGACTGATTCTTTCTTTCTTTCTTTCTTTCTTTTTCTTTCTTTTTCTTTCTTTCTTTCTTTCTTTCTTTCTTTCTTTCTTTCTTTCTTTCTTTTTCTTTCTTCCTTTCTTTCTTCTTCCTTTCCTTCTTTCTTTCTTTCTTTCTTTCTTTCTTTCTTTCTTTCTTTCTTTCTTTCTTATTTATGGATGGATGAATTCTTTTAGTATTGATTTGTGTATTTCTTTTCAGACGGAGTCTCGCTCTGGGCGAGGAGAGGCGAGGCGCATCGCTTTGGAAGCCGCGGCACCGCCTTCTGAAGCCCCATTCATATGCACAGAGCCCTATTCCCTTCCTGGAGTTGGAGCTGATGCCTTCCATAGCCTTGGGCTTCTCTCCATTTAGAAGCTTTGACAGGCGCAACCCCACCCAGAGGCTGGCTGCGGCTGAGGATTCCTGGGTGTGCTGGGGCTGGAAAGTGGGTCCCCTATTTTGGATACCTCGGCCGAGACATCCCCGGGCCCCCATCGCTTGCTCACCCTTTGAGATCCCCAGCCTCCGCCACCTTGCAGGCTCACCTCTTACTTTCATTTCTGTCTTTCTTCCTTTCTTGCGTTGGAGGAGGGGGTGCGGGAATGAGGGGGTGTGGGGGGGGAGGGGGTGCGGGGTGGGGACGGAGGGGAGCGTCCTAAGGGTCCATTTAGTGTCATGCCTATTTCACCACCACCACCACCGAAGATGAAAACAACCGTCGGCTAAATACCACCTGTTCTCATCTACAACTGGGAACTCATAGATGAGAGTTCTTGCGTGGGCAGAACGAGGGGGACCGGAGACGCGGGAGCCTACTTCAGGGAGGAGGGGTGGAAGGAGAGACAGCTTCGGGAAAAAAACAAAACACGAAAACTACCGGACACGGCGCTGAGTATCCGGGTGATGAAATCATCTGCACACTGAACACTGAACCCCCCCCCCCACCCCGTCACAAGTTTAAGTTTACCTATGACATAACACTCTTGCACATGTGTCTTCGAACAAGAAATAAAAGTTAGGGAGGAGAGGAGGAGAGGAGGAGAGAGGAGAGAGAGAGAGAGAGAGAGAGAGAGAGAGAGATTGAGAGAGAGAGAGAGAGAGAGAGAGAGAGAGAGAGAGAGAGAGAGAGACAGAGAGAGAGAGAGAGAGAGACAGAGATAAAACGAA
>NC_072385.2:2569230-2584230 GCF_028885625.2 Pongo pygmaeus
CATCTCTGTCTTTCTCTGTCTGTCTCTTTATCTGTCTCTCTCTCTTTCTGTCTTTCTCTCTTTCTGTATCGTTGTCTCTCTCCGTCTGTCTCTCTCTGTCTCTGTCTCTCTCTCTCTCTCTGTCTGGCTGTCTGGCTGTCTCTCTCCCTTCCTGTCTCTGTTTCTCTCTTTCTGTTTCTCTCTCTGTCTCTGTCCATCTCTGTCTTTCTCTGTCTGTCTCTTTATCTGTCTCTCTCTCTTTTTGTCTTTCTCTCTTTCTGTATCGTTGTCGCTCTCCATCTGTCTCTCTCTGTCTCTGTCTCTGTCTCTCTCTCTCTCTCTCTCTCTGTCTCGGTCTCTGGCTCTCGCTATCTCCCGCCCTCTCTTTTTTTTTTTTTTTTTGCCAAATAAGCTCAAGCACATCTAATCTAATCCATTACCAAGGCCTGAATTCTTAACTTCTGACATCCCAGATTTCCTCTCCCTACAGAATGCTGTACAGAACTGGCGAGTTGATTTCTGGACTTGGATACCTCATAGGTACTACATATGAATAAAGATCCAACCCTCAAATCTGGGGTTGCTTCTCCCTCGACTGCCTCGAAAAATCGTACCTCTGTTCACCTAGGATGCTGGGATGGTTTTCTCAATGTGCATCTGCCCGTGTCCTGCGTGACCTGTGACCGAGCCCTGCCCGTTGGGTCTCAAATATGTATCCGCAAACACTTCTCTCCATTTCCACAAGTACCCACGGCCCCTTGTGGAACCACTGGCTCGTTGAAAAAAATCCCAGAAGTGGTTTTGGCTTTTTGGCTAGGAGGCCTAAGGCCTGCTGAGAACTTCCCTGTCCGGGATCCTGTGTGAACAAAAGTGTCTCTGCTGGGAGCTGGGACCCTCGGGACCATGCTTGCTGGCGCTGGATGAGTCTCTGGAAGGACGCACGGGACTCCGCAAAGCTGGCCTGTCCCACCGAGGTCAAATGGATACCTCTGCGTCGGCCCGAGGCCTCCAACGTACATCACCGTCACCAACCGTCACCGTCGGCATCCTTGTGAGCCTGGCCAAGGCCCCGACTCCGGGGAGACTCTTAGGAGCCCGGCCTTCATCGGCTACAGTCCAAAGGGATGGTGACTCCACCCACAAGGTCCCCACTGAACTGCGAAGACGTGGAGCGTAGGTCAGAGAGGGGACTAGGAGGGGAGACGTCCTGACAGGCGATGAGTTCCCTAGGCTCTGGCCACCCCACCCACGTCCCACGTCCCACATCCCACATCCCAAGTCCCGGGCACCCACGGGACACCGCCGCTTTATCCCCTCCTCTGTCCACAGCCGGCCCCACCCCACCAAGCAACCCACGCACACACGCTGGAGGTTACAAAACCACACGGTGTGAACAGAGCCTGACGGAGCGAGAGCCCATTTCACGAGGTGGGGGGGGGGGTGGGGGTGGGGGTGGGGCTGGGGTGGGGGTTGCGGGGTCTGTAGAGAGCCCGATTCTCCCTCTCGGGTGGCTGACAGGCTCGAAATGAATATCGCTTCTTGGGCGGAGGGGCTTCCTTAGGCCATCACCGCTTGCCTGCAGCGGGACTACCTCTCACACCCTCCCTTGAGGCCACAAAATAGATTCCACCCCACCCCTCGACGTTTCCTCCGGGGGCTGGATGTATCCTGTTCGAGAGACCTGAGCCTGACGGGTTGAATGAAACACCTTTATTGGCTTTGTGTGTTTGTTTGTTTCTGAGATGGAGTCTTGCTCTGTCCCCCATGCTGGAGTGCAGTGGCGTGATCTCAGCTCACGGCAACCTCTGCCTCCTGGGTTCCAGTCATTCTCCTGCACTTGAACCAGAGAGAATGCCACCGTGGCCGGCTCATTTTTTTCTTTTTAGTAGACACGGGGTTTCGCCCTCTTTCATTGGTTTTCACTGCAGATTCTAGATTCCAGCCACACCTCCTCGTTCTGTGCCACAGAAAGACTTTTTTTTTTTTTTTTTCTTAAAAGCACAACATATCTGCTTGATTTGAGTGGCTTCCTATATCATTATCATTGTGTTAGAGATGAAGAAAAGGTATTAAACACCGTGCTAGTGATAGTCAAAGTGAAAACAAAAGAACGGCTATCTATTTTGTAGTTAGAATAAAGTTGCTCAGTATTGAGAGCTACCTAAATATGTCAGCATTTAAACTCTTCCTAGTAAAAGCTTGCCGATCTGAAAAATCCTCCTTTAAACACAATTTTTGATACGGTTAAGTTTTTTTAAGAATGCGACTCCTGCGAAATAGCTGAACAGACGATACACATTTAAAAAGCAAACGACACAAGGATCAACCAGACTTGGGAAAAAATCAAAAAACAACACAAGTCTCATGAAGAACTGAGTTCTTAAAATGTCACGGAGAACACGGCCGTCGGAAGAGAAGGCAGTATCGGCAAGTTGATTGTTACATTCGTCAGCGATAGCTAGCACTATTATGTTTTTGGCCATCTTTCAGGAGATGTAACCACTACAGCAGAATGAGATATCACCCACTAAACAACATAGTCACAAATCAAAAAATGTTTTAGCAATCTAATGCTTCAGATTCAGAAGCAAATCCAATGAAAAAACTCCACTGCTGTAACAATTAACCCACCCCAAAGATAACCGTATCTGACAAGAAAACGACCACAGGCTTATGACTTCAGAATTATACTTTCTCTTGATATTCATTTGTGTATTTATTTATTTTTTTTATTTTCTTTTCTTGAGAGGGTGTCTCGCTCTGTCGCCCAGGGTGGAGCGCAATGGCGTGATCTCGGCTCACTGCAACCTCCACCTCTCCGGGTTCAAGAGATTCTCCCGCCTCAGCCTCCCGAGTAGCTGGGACCACAGGCGCCCACCACCACGCCCAGCTAATTTTTCTACTTTTAATAGAGGCGGGGTTTCACCATGTTGGCCGGGATGGTCTCGATCCCTTGACCTTGTGACCCGCCCGCCTCGGCCTCCCAGAGTGCCGGGATGACAGGCGTGAGCCACCGTGCCCGGCCTTCTCTTGAGGTTTTAACTATTAAGTCAGCCCGGAAAAATACAATAAACGTCAACAGTCAGTATGGTGTTGAGGCGGAAGTAGGACCACGCTTTTTCATATCTTATTCAGTTGCTAACCATACGACCCAGGTAGACATTTCCTGTGTGTCTACTGACACACGAGCACAAAACAGTGAAACAGAGAGACCGCTGAATAAAAGGGGACGCTCAGTTCTTCATAGTAACGCCAGAGACTGGAACACTGTCACAAAGCAGCAGCTAGTGAATCGTGTCCATATTTTTTTTCTATTATCCGATAAGTGAATGATGCTATTCCTTTCCAATCTCCCAAGCCCTTTTTGTCCCCATCACCGCTGCGGTGCTCGAACAAAAAGTAACAAATCAAGTAACAAAACTAAAGAAACACACACACACACACACACACACACACACACACACACACACACCCTAAAGACAACTACGGTATCTGCAAAAGTCTGGTAGAAGACAGAAACTGTTGAGTATAAGGATCTGGTATTCTATTATCATGAGTTCATTTAAGAGTTTGTTCAAGACATACATTTCATAAGAAAACATCTTAGTTAGAAGTTATTGACCAGCGTGTACCATCCCTAAGTATTCGTCACCAAATTCATGACAATAAAGAGCTATCTAACAAGAAAAATTAGCGAGTACCGGCACCATCCGTAAGACTTTGTCTTTACGCTTCCTGACCGCTCACCGTGCATTGCAATGTCTAGGACTGACTCTGATAGCATTTTGAAATCAAGCTAAGGCTTTGTCCAATTCTTCAGTGAAGACACACTCACGCCCTAAGACGGTATAGGCGTAAGCATCATTTGGATCCACTTCGATAGTTCTCTGGAAGAATTTAATGGCAATATCCTGTTCCCGTTGCAGACTGCAACGGGTCCCTGCAGCACACCAGGCCTCTGGCTGGAGAACTTTTATCCATGTCTGTGAAGTCTTTCGACAGAACTGAAAGAGCAACATCTTTCGGAGGATGCCAAAGTGTTGTGGAGTAGATCTCCATGCCTTCGACTCTATAATTCTCCCTCCTTCTAACCTCTGAGAATATTCTTTCAGGTCGCATGGACTCTGAAAGTTGAAAACGGGCCCTTCCAATTTGGCGCAGTACCCAACCGGTATTCTAGTGGTGAGAAGGTAGATGGCTCAAAATATGGATAGCTTCTTTGCGGTGGTAAGAACACAAAGCTAAATAACCTTTCCCCCTTTCACGAAGAAGGCTCGTCAAGCCTTCTGCTGCTGCTTTTTGTAGATGAAAAGCCTGAATCTGAGGTGTGATTGCGGCTCTTTTCCCTTCTGAAACGATGGAAGAGTCCAGTTTTGTCATTTCCAGGCTATCGTTTAGGTTAGGTTGTGGTGTACCTCCTTTATTAGTTCTACTTTTTGTTTTTTTGCTTGGGATTTCAGGTGGAAACTTCATTTTAAATTTTTTCCTATTCTCCTTGGTTGTGGAGCTGTCACTAATCAAGAGTCGCGAATTTCTTCGAGGCCGTGCATTTGGGGGAGACGCCATAGTGGGGCTCAACACCTGAGGCGTTCCACTCGTTTGTGGACCAGAACTTTGTGTTTTTGCAAGAATTGGAGTTACCTTTCGGCGGATTCCCCTCTGCGAGAAGACAGACTGTGTTCCGGTTTGGCCGATTCTGGCAACAGACTTTTTTGAAGGGGCTCCGGTGGATGGCAGGTCCATTACAGAAGGTGTCTCAAAGCTGTGTAGTTTTGTAAATAGGATCCATCTCCGGGACTCGGGGTTTCTACTGGCAGAGTCCCAACACTTGGGGTGAATGGACCAACAGCTGCTGGCCCTCCTAATAAACTTCGATCGGTGTTTGGTTCATTTTGCACCTGTTTAGATCATATGGAAGTTCCCGTTCCCAGTGGGACAGTATCAGGTGAAATGACAGCTGAATCCATAGAAGACACTGGGGAATCTGTATTCAAGGAGTACTTTGAATTGGAAGATTCTAAACTCAATCTGTTTAATTCAATGGTGTCTTGGGGTGTTTCCGTAAGAACGGTCTCAGGCTGTCTGTGACATAAGCTAGGACGAGGTACTTGTGTGGGGCAACACTTGGACAGACAGTTGCCAAAGTTCTGTAACGATGTGAATTGAAGTGTTTGGTCAGGATCTTGCTTTTTCACCTACTTCACATAATGATTCAAAGGGATACCAGAGGAAAGGATTTCAACTAAGGCCCTGTTGGTCACATTCTGATCCTTTGGCAAGCCGATCTGTCTTGCGATATGCGTGTCCCGGCAATGAGAGAGTAAAGCGAGCTGAATCACCAGACTCAGTAAAAATATCGTCATGGCTTTTCTGCTTAGGAAACACTCCACCCGATAAGATGTGTTCCCCTTCTGCAAGCTTGCTGAGATCCACGCAACATTTTGCAAGCCGGTATTTGCATGGCGGTGCAGTACCACTGTGTCCTTTCCAGAGTCTATACGCTTTATAGGCCTTTCCTGAGGGGTAAGGACAGGTCACCAGTGAAAACAAGGCTTCTTCTGAGTGTACTTCTGCATAAAGGCGTTCTGCGAGGAAAATCGCATCTCGGTAAGCGTAGCGGTTTAGTGCTTGCCATAGAGCAGCCTGGACGGGTTCCTGCAGCACCGTCATCCTCGAGGCTCAGGCCCACTTTCTGCAGTGCCTCAGGCATCCCCCCACCCCACACCGCCCGCACCCCACCGCCACCCCACCCCCGTAGCGGCTATGGCCCGGCCAGGCCAGCCCCGGCTCGTTTAAAGTCACCAGCGGGACCGTTCCCGGGGGATGGGGGAGGCCGAGCCAGAATGACTTCTCTATCCTGCCGACTCTGGAAAGCCCGGCCCCTTGTGATCCATTGCAAACCGAGAGTCACCTCGTGTTTGGAACACGGATCCGCTCCCAAGTTCAGTGGGGGGGATGTGAGGGATGTGACATGTAGGACGAAGGACTCTCTTCCTTCTGATTCGGTCTGCACAGCGGGGCCTAGGGCTGGAGCTCTCTCCGTGCGGACCGCTGACTCCCTCTACCTTGGGTTCCATCGGCCCCACCCTGGAACACGGGCCTCGGCAGATTCTGGCCCTTCCTGGCCCTTATAAGTCGCTGTCAGAAACACCATCTCGTGCTCGGATGCCCTCGAATGACTGTGGCTCGCACCTCTCTGGAAACATTGGCGATCTCTCCTCTACGCGCGGCCACCTGAAACCACAGGAGCTCGGGACACTCGTGCTTTCAGGAGAGAACGCTGAGAGTCTCTTGCCGACTCTCTCTTGACTTGAGTTCTTCATGGGTGTGTGGTGAGGACGTAGTGAGACCAGACGTATTAACTCAGGCCGGGTGCTGGTGGCTCACGCCTGTAACCCCGACGCTTTGGGAGGCCGAGGCCGTAGGATCCCTTGAGGAATCGCCTAACCCTGGGGAGGTTGAGGCTGCAGTGAGCGAGCCATAAGGGTGTCCCTGCGCTCCAGTCTGGGCGAAAGACAGAGTGAGGCCCTGTCACAGGCAGGCAGGCAGGGAGGCAGGCAGGCAGGCTGGCAGGCAACAGTTGTATTATGTTCTTCTCAGGGCAGGAAGGAGAAATAACAGAATACAGCACTTCATTTTTTTTTCCTTGGGACGGAGTTTCACTCTTGGTGCCCACGCTGGAGTGCAGTGGCACCATCTCGGCTCACCGCAACCTCCACCTGCCGTGTTCAAGCGATTCTCCTGCCTCAGCCTCCTGAGAGTAGCTGGGATTACAGGCATGGGCCACCACACCCGGCTGATTTTGTATTGTTTGTAGAGACGGCATTTCTCCATGTGGGTCAGGCTGGTCTCGAACTGGCGACCCCAGGTGATCTCCCCACCTCGGCCTCCCAAAGTGCTGGGATGGCAGGCGTGAGCCATCGCGCCCGGCCGGCTACATTTTTTTTATTATTATTATTTTTTTTAGTTTTCAATTTTAATGTATTTATTTATTTGCTATTCTTTATTCATTTATTTATTTATTTATTTATTTATTTATTTTCGAGACAGACTCTCGCTCTGTTGCCCAGGCTGGAGGGCAGCGGCGCGATCTCGGCTCACTGCAAGCTCTGCCTCCCGGGTTCACGCCATTCTCCTGCCTCAGCCTCCCGAGTAGCTGGGACTACAGGCGCCCGCCACCGTACCTGGCTAATTTTTTGTATTTTGAGTAGAGATGGGTATTCACTGTGGTAGCCAGGATGGTCTCGATCTCCTGACCCCGTGATCCGTCCGCCTCGGCCTCCCAAAGTGCTGGGATGACAGGCCTGAGCCACCGCCCCCGGCCTATTTATCTATTTATTAACTTTGAGTCCAGGTTATGGAACCAGTTAGTTTTTGTATTTTTGTTTGAGACGAGGTCTCACCATGTTGCCAAGGCTTGGATCGAAGGATCCACCTGCCCTCGGCTTCCCAAGAGTGCGGGGATGACAGGGGCGAGCCTACCGCGCCCAGATGCCCCCCCCCCCCCAACTGGTCTTCCCGATAGTTTCACGGCAGAGTGTTTGGCTGGCCTGCTTAGATTCATTCTAAATAGAAATTTGGGACGTCATCTTCTGGCCTCATGGACTGTGAGCCGAGGAGTCCCCTGGTCTGTCTATCACAGGACGGGACACGTAAGGAGGAGAAAAATCGTAACGTTCGAAATAGGTAATTTTGTGATACAGAAATACACGGATTCACCCAAAACACGGAAACCAGTCTTATAAAAATTGCCTCAGTCCTGGTGTCTGTGCCGGTGATTCTTTTCGGTTTGGACCTTGACTGAGAGAATTCCCAGTCGGTCTCTCGTCTCTGGACGGAAGTTCCAGATGATCCGATGGGTGGGGACTTAGGCTGTGTCCCCCCAGGGGCCCTGGTCGATTAGTTGTGGGGAATCGCCTCCATCCTTCCCCGCCCCCCCAAGGGGATCCCAATTCATTCCGGGCTGACACTCTCATTGGCAGACGTCGGGCATCACCTAGCGGCCACTGTTACTCTGAAAACGGAGGCCTCACAGAGGAAGGAAGCACCAGGCCGCCTGCGCACAGCCTGGGGCAACTGTGTCTTCTCCACCGCCCCCGCCCCCACCTCCAAGTTCCTCCCTCCCTCGTTGCCTAGGAAATCGCCACTTTGACGACTGGGTCTGATTGACCTTTGATCAGGCAAAAACAAGCAAACAGATAAATAAATAAAATAACACAGAAGTAACTAACGAAATAAAATAAGTCAATACAATGCATTCCAATACAATACAATACAATACAATGCAACGCAACACAACACAACACAACACAACACAACACAACACAACACAACACAACACAACACAATACAATACAACGCAATACAATACAATACAACAGGCCGGGCGGGGTGGCTCATGCCTGTCATCCCATCACTTTGGGAGGCCGAGGTGGACGCATCACCTGAAGTCGGGAGTCGGAGACAAGCCTGACCAACATGGGGAAATCCCGTCTCAATTGAAAATACAAAATTAGCCGGGTGTGGTAGCGCATGCCTATAATCCCAGCTGCTAGGAAGGCTGAGGCAGGAGAATCGCTTGAACCCGGGAAGCGGAGGTTGCGGTGAGCCGAGATCGCGCCATCGCACCCCAGTCTGAGCAACAAGAGCGAAACTCCGTCTCAGAAAAATAAAATCAAATAAATAAACACATAAATGAAAATAAATAAAGAAAATAAAATAAAGCAAATAAATAGGCCCCGCGCGGTGGCTCAAGCCTGTCATCGCCAGCACTTTGGGCGGCCAAGGCCGGTGGATCACGAGGCGGTCAGACCAGCAGGGCCAGTATGGCGAAACCCCATCTCTCCTCACAATACACAAAATTAGCCGGGCGCGGTGCTGTACTGTCTGTAATCCCAGCTACTCGGGAGGCCGAGCTGAGTCAGGGGAATCGCTTGAACCTGGGGGGCGGAGGTTGCGGTGAGCCGAGATCGCGCCACCGCACCCCAGCCTGGGCGACAGAGCGAGACTCCGTCTCAAAAACAAGGAAAATAAAACTGACATGAAAGAAAATACTTAAAAAGTGAGTTTCCGGGAAAAAAGAAAAAAAAAAAAAAAAGAGAACCCCCCCACAGTGACGTACACAGACACCTCTCGCCTTTCGAGGCATCAGGCACGTTAGGAACGATGCGTACTTTCTTTTTTTTAACGGAATTTTATTTTATGAGCGGGATTTATTTTTCGAGACGGAGGTTCGGAGTCCCGCCCTCCCTCCGTCCCGGTCCCTGGTTGCCCAGACGACCTCAGGAGACAGACCCTGGCTAGGCCAGATGGTCCTTCTCCTTGGTCGGTGGTTTCCTTGTGTTTCTTCGTGTCTTTAACCCGCGTGGACTCTTCTGCTCGGGTTTTACAGATGGCGGCTCCCCTTTAGGCCTTGTCGTTGGTGGGGACTTTCCTGATTCTCCCCAGATGTAGTGAAAGCGGGTAGATTTGCCTCGCTTTGCCTCGCCTTGCCTTGCCTTTTCTTTCTTTCTTTTTCTTCCTTTCTTTCTTCTTTCTCTCTTTCTTTCTTTCTTTTTTTTTTTTTCTTTTAGACAGAGTTTCACTCTTGTTGCCCGGGCCAGAGGGCCATGGCGCGATCTCGGCTCACCGCAACCTCCGCCTCCTAGGTTCAAGCGATTCTCCTGCCTCAGCCTCCCTAGTAGGTGGGATTAGAGGCATGTGCCACCGTGCCCGGCTGATTTTGTATTTTTTGTAGAGACGGGGTTTCCCCACGTTGGTCAGGCTGGTCTCCATCTCCCAACCTCAGGTGATCCGCCTGCCTTGGCCTCCCAAAGTGCTGGGATGACAGGCGTGAGCCACCGTGCCCGGCCTCTCTCTCTCTCTCTCTCTCTCTGTCTGTCTGTCTGTCTGTCTCTCTTTCTTTCTTTCTTTCTTTCTTTTTCTTTCTTCCTTCCTTCCTTCCTTCCTTCCTTCCTTTCTTTCTTCCTTCTTTCTTTCTTCCTTCCTTCCTTTCTTCCTTCTTTCTTTCTTTCTCTTTCTTCTTTTGCTCTTTTTTTCTTTTCCTTTCTCTCTCTTTCTTTCTCGCTCTTTCTTTCTCTCTCTCTCTTTCTGTTTCTCTCTCTCTCTCTCTCTCTCTCTCTCTCTCTCTCTCTCTCTTTCTCTTCCGTCTCTTTGAGACAGAGTTTCACTCTTAAGTGTCCCAGGCTGGAGTGCGATGGCGCGATCTTGGCTCACCGCACCCTCCACCTCCCGGGTTCAAGCGATTCTCCTGCCTCGGCCTCCTGAGTAGCTGGGATGACAGGGATGCACCTCCACGCCCGGCCGATTTTCGTATCTTTAGTAGAGACGGGGTTTCACCACGTTGTCCGGGCTGGTCTCTGACTCCCGACCTCAGGTGATGCGCCCGCCTCGGCCTCTCGAAGTGCTGGGATGACAGGCGTGAGCCACCGCGCCCTGCCTGTGGACTCGGTTCGTCGTATGTTTTATTTGTTTCGTTTCTATGTACTCACTTTTATTTAGAAATATAAGTGTTTTCATACGTTTGTATATAACTATAGATGTTTACGTGGACGTACGGAGAAGTACATTTATACGCGACAGATGTATTTATTGTATAGAAGTACACTTATGCAAAGCACGTGTGTAGAGATACGCTTCTATAAATTTATGAAATATAAATATACGTTGCTACGTGAAGAAACGATGGTAGATGAATACGTCTATGCTTATGTGTGAAGAGTGTTGTATTTGTATTTATAGATAAACGGGTATATTTATCTCTGTTTTCTTTCTTTCTCTCCTTGATGTGTTTCTTCCTTCCTTTCTCTCCTTGATGTGTTTCTTCCTTCCTTTCTTCCTTTCTCTCCTTCTTTACGTGTTTCTTCCTCTCTTCCTTTCCTTCTTTCTCTCTCTCTCTGTTCTTTTTTCTTTCGTGCCTTATTTCTCTTTCGTTCCCTGACTTTCCTTCATTTTTCTTTCCTCTCTGTTTCTTTTCCCCTCTTTCCTTCGTTTCTTTCCTCCTTCTTTCTCTCCTTTTCGTGTTTCTTTCCTTTCCACCTGTCTTTGAGAAACGGAACGTTTAAGAAGTTTTCTTTCCGTGTCTATGTTTTTTAAATGGTCTCTCTCTTCTCCATTTTCTTCCTCCCTCCCTCCCTCCCTCCCTCCCTCCCTCTCTCCCTCCCTCCCTCCCTCCCTGCTCCCTTCCCTCCCTCCTTCCCTTTCACCATCTGTCTCTTTTCTCCATTCTCTCCCTCCCTCCGTCTTTCTCTCCCTCTGTCTGTCTCTGTGTGGATTCTGGAAGAGCCTAGGCGTTCTGCCTCTCCCTGTGTCCGCAGCGACCCGCGACCGAGTCCTTCCTTGTGGGTTCTTTCTCCCTCCCTCCCTCCCTCCCTCCCTCCCTCCCTCCCTCCCTCCCTCCCTCCCTCCCTCCCTCCGAGATGCATCTCCAAACACCCAGACGCCGTGGGTTGTCTTCTGACTCTGTCGCGGTCGATGCGGGGACACGTTTTGGGGAGGCGTTTCTGTGGGGTTGGGGGAGAGGGGCTGCGTTTTCGGCCTCGGGAAGGGCTTCTCGACCCACGGTTTCGCTTTGGCGGTCCACGGGCCGCCCTGCCAGCCGTCCGGATCGGTCTCGCTGACGTTCGCGACGGTCGTCGGGCTCCATCTGGCGGCCGCTGTTAGATCGTGCTCTTGGCTTCCGGAGCTGCGGTGGCAGCTGCCGAGGGAGGGGACCGTCCCCGCTGTGAGCCAGGCAGAGCTCCGGAAAGCCCGCGGTCGTCAGCCCGGCTGGCCCGGTGGCGCCAGGGCTGTGGCGCGTCGCTTGTGAGTCAGAGCTCTGGCGTGCAGGTTTATGTGGGGGAGAGGCTGTCGCTGCGCTTCTGGGCCCGAGCCGGGCCGTGGGGCCGCCCGGGCCGGTCGACCAGCGCGCCGCAGCTCCCGAGGCCCGAGCCGTGACCCGCGGGGACCCACCGCGCCTGGCGCGGGAGGCCGGGGACGCCCTTCCCGGCTCGGTCGCGGGCCCGCGCGCGTCCTGGCCGTCTGAGGCGGCGGCCGAATGTGTTTCCGGGTCCCCGTGGGGAGCCGGGGACCGTCCTGCCCCCGTCCCCCGGGTGCCGGGGAGCGGTCCCCGGGCCGGGCCGCGGTCCCTCCGCCGTGATCCTTTCTGGCGAGTCCCCGTGCGGAGTCGGAGAGCGCTCCCCGAGCCCTCGTGCGGCCCGGGAGGTCACACCTGGCCGGCCTTCGGTCCCTCGTGTGTCCCGATCGCACGGGGGGCCGGCCGAAACTGCTTCCGGGCCTCGCTCTGGAGACACGGGCCGGCCCGTGCGTGTGGCACGGGCGGCCGGGAGGGCCTCCCTGGCCCGGCGCCGCTCCCGCGTGTGTCCTGGGGTCGACCAGGGGGCCCCGGGTGCTCCGTGTCTGGCTGCGATGGTGGCGATTTTGGGGACAGATGTCCGTGTCGTGGGTGTCCTGGGCCGGCGGCGTGGTCGGCGATCGGGCCTCCTGCCCCCGGGGGAGATATATCTTTCGCTCCGAGTCGGCATTTTGGGCCACCGGGTTATTGCTGACACGCTGTCCTCTGGCGACCTGTGTCGCTGGAGAGGTTGGGCCTCTGGATGCGTGCGGGACTCTGGCCCACCGCTGACCCGGCTAGCCGGCCCTGCTCCCGCTCGAGCCGCCTGCTGCTGGGGCCCGTGTGCCTGCTGCTCTCTCGCGCGTCCGAGCGTCCCGACTCCCGGTGCCGGCCCGGGTCCGGGTCTCTGACCCACCCGGGGGCGGCGGGGAAGGCGGCGAGGGCTACCCTGCCCCCGTGCGCTCTCCGCCGCGGGCACCCGGGGCGGCCGTGACAACCCCACCCCCGTCGGCTCCGTGCCGTGCGTGTCAGGCGTCCTCGTCTCCGCCGGGTTGTCCGCCGCCCCTTCCCCGGAGCGGGGGACGGCCGGGGCCGATCGGCTCGCTCGCCGGCCGGCTGGCCGACTCCGCGCTCCCGGGGGCTCTCCGTGATCGATGTGGTGACGTCACGCTCTCCCGGGCCGGATCCGAGCCGCGACGGGCGAGGGGCGGACATTCGTGGCGAATGGGACCGTTCTTCTCGCCCCGCCCGCGGGGGCCCCTTGCCTCTCCTCCGTCCGCCTGCCGGTGGTGCGTTGGGAAGGCGTGGGGTGCGGAACCCGGCCTGACCTGGCTGTCCCGTCCCCGCATTCCGCTTCGCGGGGTGGGTCGGCGGGGTCCTCTGACGCGGCGGGCACCCCTCGCTCTCGCCTCCCGCGGTCGTCGACTTGCGGGCGGGCCCCCTCCGCGGCGGTGGGGGTGCCGTCCCGCCGGCCCGTCGTGCTGCCCTCTCGGGGGTTTCGCGCGAGCGTTGGCTCCGCCCGGGCCTTTGCGGTGCTCCTGGAGCGCTCCGGGTTGTCCCACAGGTGCCCGAGGCCGAGCGGTGGTGTGTCGCTCCCACCCCCGGCGTCCCCTCCTCCGGTGTCCGCGCGTGGGTGCCGAGGGGAGCCCGTCGGCGTGGGGTTCGAGGCGGTCGAGTGAGATGAGATGCGCGCCCCTCCCGCGCGGGGAAGGGCGCCGCCTGGTCCGGCGAGCGCACGTCCCGTGCTCCCCTGTGGCGGGTGCGCGAGGGCCGTGTGAGCGATCGCGGCGGGCTCGGGCCGGTGACGCGTGCGCCGGCCGGCCGCCGAGGGGCTGCCGTTCTGCCTCCGACCGGTCGCGTGCGTGGCTTTGCCTCGGAAGCGACGCAGGAGGCGGGTGGACGGGGGGGGCCTTGTGAGCCTGCCGGGCCCCCCGCCCTGACCGCGAACGCTCGAGGTCGCCGCAGGCGCGCTTCTCCTCGTACCGCAGGCCCCCTCCCTTCCCCGGGCGTCCCCGAGCGCCTCTGCGGGCCCGACGAGGGGCGACTGGCGGGTGGGGAGTGTGACCCACCCTCGGTGAGAAAGCCTTCTCTAGCGATCTGAGAGGTGTGCCTTGGGGTGCCGGATCACCCGGCCTGCCGCCTCTGTCTCCCTCTGCCTTTATGGTAGCGCTGCCGTAGCGACTCGCGCGCAGAGGACCCTCCTCCGCTTCTCCCTCCACGGGTTGAGGGTGGGGAGAGCGAGGGTTCCGCCGGCCACCGCGGTGGTGGCCGAGCGCGGCTCGTCGCCTGCTGTGTGGCCCGCGCCTCCCCCTTCCGAGTCGGGGGAGGATCCCGCCGGGCCGGGCCCGGCGTCCCAGCGGGTTGGGACGCGGCCGCCGCGAGCGGTGGGTGTGCGCGGCCTTCCGTCCGGCGCGTGACCCCCACCTCGGCCGCGAGTCGGCTCTCCGCCCGCTCCCGTGCCGAGTCGCGAGCGGTGCCGACGACCGCGTGCGCGTGGGCGCGGGGTTGGGCCGCCTGGCCCCGGGAAAGCGTCCCACGCTGGGGACGCGCCGGTCTCCCGGAGCGGGACCGGGTCGGAGGCTGGACGAGAATGACGAGCGATGCGGCCCTGGCGTCGGGTTGGTGGCTGTGGTCGCTTCGGGGCCCCCGGTGGCGGGACCCGGGGCTCGTGAGGCGGGTCTCGGTGGGTGCCGAGGGCCGTCCGGCGTCCCAGGCGGGGCGCCGCGGGACCGCCCTCGTGTCGGTGGCGGTGGGATCCCGCGGCCGTGTTTTCCTGGTGGCCCGGCCGTGCCCGAGGTTTCTCCCGCCGAGCCGCCGCTCTGCGGGCTCCCGGGTGCCCTCGCCCTCGCGTTCCCCGGCCCTTGGCTCCCTGTGCCCCCCTTCCCCGCCCGCCGCCCGCCGATCCTCTCCCCTCCCCGAGCGGCTCGCCGGCTCGACGTCGGTGGTGGCCTCGTCTGGGACCGAACCCGGCACCGCCTCGGGGGGCGCCGCCGCCGGCCGCTGGTCGGCCCGGTGTCCCCGTCCCCCGGCGTGCGCCTTCGGGACCGGGTCGGCGGCCCCCCCGGCGTTGGGCCCCGGTGGGCTCCCGGAGAGGGGTTTTCTTAGGGGTCGGCCTGTGGCGCGTGCGGGAGAGAGAGGGTTCCGGGGGGCTGGCCGCGACTGCGGCGGCGGTGTGGGGGAGCCGCGCGGAT
>NC_072385.2:2596730-2626730 GCF_028885625.2 Pongo pygmaeus
GGGGTGGCCGCCCGGGCCAGGGGGTCGCCCACCCGGGGTCCCGGCCCTCGCGCGTCCTTCCCCCTCTTTCCTCCGAGGGTGGCGGGAAGCGGGCGGCGGCGAGGCCCGGGGCGTCCCCACACACGGGCGACCTCGGCTGGCGGCCGCTCCTGTTTCGGACCTCCGGGGTCGATCGGCGGCCGCCCGCGAGCCCCGGACTCGGCAGGCGGCCCGCCGTGTCCCGGGTCGACCGGCAGGCCGGCCGCTGGCCGTTCCCTCCAGCGGGCTGCGGTGGATCGCTGCGAGGGCGCCGATCCCCGTTCACGCGCGGGTGCCCTTCACCGGCCTCGGCCTTCGGTGGAGCTGGGACCACGCGGAACTCCCTCTCCTACATTTTTCTCTGCCCCATTTGGAGTTTGCGTCCGCGGGACTTTTAAGAGGGAGGGAGTCGCTGTTGCCGTCGGCCAGTAATACTCCCTCTTGTTTTTTTTTGGTCGTGTGTGTGTGTGTGTGTGTGTGTGTGTGTGTGTGTGTGTGTGTGTGTGTGTGTGTGTGTGTGTGTGTGTGTGTGTGTGTGTGTGTGTGTTTCCCCCGCCGCCCCCATTCTTTCCTTCTTTCTGGAGACGGAATCTCGCTCTGTCGCCCAGGCTGGAGCTGGAGCGCGGTGGTGCCTCCTCGGCTCGGCGCCGCCGCTGCCTCCGGGGCTCTCAAGCGAACAGCAGTTTTTGTATTTTGAGCGAAGACGGAATTTCACCATATTGGCCGGGCTGGTCTCGGACTCCTGACCTAGCGATTCCCCCCACCCCTCCCCCTCCCCCGCCTCGGCCTCCCAAAACGTGCCGGGAGTACGGGTGTCGGCCACCGCGCCTGGCCGATTCCTTCTTGTTTTCAATCTTCTTTTCTGCACGCTGCTGTGTGTGAGCATACGTATATCTATCTAGATAGATAGATACGTAGATATGGGCACACGGACACGTACCTACACCGACGAAAATATCTAGTGATAAAACTAGACATTTCCATCATTCATACATGTGTATAGGATAGATGTTAATTTTAATGGATGAACGTGTATGACGTAAAAACCCATGTCATTTACATAGACCTGTATATGTATATCCTTCGTTTATTATGGATTAACAATGTTCGTGTATTTATTTTCTTTTCTTTTGGGGCCTGCCTGATCTTCTCACTCTGGGCTCTGGTGACCTCAGGCTCCCAAGTAGCTGGGATGGGACTACAGGGATCTCTTAAGCCCGGGAGGCAGAGGCGAACGTGGGCTGTGATCGCGCGCCTCCACTCCACCTGGGCTGGGCTGGGCTGGAGAGAAAACGGTGGATTGTCATCTTCATTACCTTACCTTTTAGCTTTATTCGTACCCTCTTATTTGCTTCTTTATTCTCATGGGTTATTCTAGGTCGTTGTCATGTTCATCGTTTGCTTGCTTGTTTCATTGGTTTCCTGCCTTCCCTGCCTTCCCGGCGGGGTCTTCCTCTGCCTCTGTCGCCCGGGATCACCCCAGCCTCGACGATTTCGACCGAGCGGCCGTCCCGCGTCTCATCCCTCCCGTCCCCGTTCCCTGGGACTACGGGTGTGCACCACCACACCGGGTGACTTTTATGTTCTTTCTCATGTCTCACGTTTTCCGTAGGTAGGGAGGCAGGTATCTGTGTATGTGTGGATGTGAGTGAGATGGGGTCTGGGGTTCTGTCGTGTGGCCCGGGCTGGTCTCGGACTCCTGTTCTCGAGCGATCCGCCTGCCTGCCTCGGCCGCCCGCGCTGCTGCTGTGACAGGCGTGAGACGCTGCACCTGGCTCATTCTATAGTTGCCTGCCTGCCTGCCTGCCTGCCTGCTTGCCTGCCTGTCTGTCAATCGTCTTCTTTTTAGTACGGGTGTGCTCTCGCTTTGTTGTCCACGCTCTGGGCACACGTGATCGCTTTTTAAACTTCTATGATTATTATTATTGCAGGTGTCGTCTCACACGTCGAGGTGATCTCAAACGTCTACGCTCCGGCCATCCTTCCACGTCGGCCTCCCGGAGTGCTGGGATGACACGCGTGGGCACGGTACGCTCTGGTCGTATTTCTCGTGGGTCGGTTCTTTCCGTTTTACGCACGCGGAATGCGAACAGATAAAATTTTGAGACGCGTCTCACCGATCTCCCCCCTCCCCCTCCCCCTCCCCCTCCCCCTCCCCCTCCCCCTCCAGACGGAGTTTCACTCTTGTCGCCCAGGGTGGACTACGATGGCGTGATCTCGGCTCGCTGCGACCTCCGCCTCCCGGGTTCGAGTGATCCTCCTGCCTTGGCCTTCCCGAGGAGCTGGAATGACGGGGAAGCGCCATCGTGCCCGGCTGACTTTTATATTTTTAGTACAGATGGGGTTTCTCCGTCTTGGTCAGCCTGGTCTTGAGCTTCCGACCGTTGGACGATTTTAACTTTCTTGGTGGTTGCTTTTCTTTTTCTTTTTTTCTTTTCTTTTCTTTCCTTCTCCTCCCCCCACCCACTCCCCCTGTCCTCCTCGTCCTCCTCGTCCTCGTCCTCCTCCTCCTCCTCCTTTTTCATCTCTTTCAGCTGGGCTCTCCTACTTGTGTTGCTCAGTTGCTCACGCTGGTCTCCAACTCCTGCCCTTGACGCTTCTCCCCTCACACCCACCGTCTGGTTGTTGAGATGCGCACCTCTTGTAAAATGGAAAAGATGAAAAAAATAAAAGACGGAGGTGAAAAGCACGGAGTGAACGTGTCTCTTGCCGTCTCCCGGGGTGTCCCTTGGACCCCGAGAGACGGAGGGAGCTTGGCTGAGTGGGTTTTCGTGGCTGAATCCTCCCGAGGGCCTCCTTCCCTCTCCCCCTTGTCCCCGCTTCTCCCCCGGCCGAGGCTCCCGCCGCCGCCGCCGTGGCATTTTCCCTAGGAGAGCTGTGGGAGAGGACCGACGCGGCTTCCGGATCTAGATCCCGCCGGACGTCTCTGGCTCGGCGTCCCCCGCCGGCTACCTGCCGCCTTCCGGGGAGCTCTGAGGCGCGTGCCCCCAGCCCCCGTCACGTCCCGCTACCCTCCCCCGGCTGGCCTTTGCCGGGAGACCCCGGGGGAACCGCGTGGACGCTGCTTTCCGACCCTCCGGCGAACACTTCCGCCGGATGCCCCGGGTTGGCCGGATGGGATGAGACTGGACCGCTCCGGACCGTGCTGTTCTTGGGGGTGGGTTGTCGTACGGGGTGGACCGGCGGCCCCGGCGTTGGAAAGGGTGCGCGGGGGTGGAGCTGTCACGTGGGATGCCCTCCTTCCCCTCGGCCTGCCTTCGGCTTCCTCGGGCGTGAAGACGACTTCCCGTCACGACCACTTTTCTCCCCTTTCTCCACCACACGGATGAGACGCATGAGAGGGAGAAACAGCTCCATAGATACTGCTGACCTTCATTTGTGGAATCCTCAGTCACCTACACACAGAGAGGTGACTACACGGGGACCCAAATCGGACACCGTTTCCGGGTCCTCATGGTGGGATTCGTCGGTCTCTCTCTCTCTCTCTCTCTCTCTCTCTCTCTCTCTCTCTCTCTCTCTCTGTCACACACACACACACGATTTCCGTATCTAGTTCACAAAGCACACTCACTTACCCTTTCCCCGGTACGCAGGCTGAGTGAAACTCACCCCGCCCTCCACCCGTCGGCTGACGAAACCCCTTCTCTATGATGTATGAACGAGACGGTCTGGGCCGGGCACGGTAGCTCACGCCTGTCACTCCGGCACTTTGGGAGGCCGAGGCGGCTGGATCGCTTCAGGCCGGGAGTTCCAGACCGACCGCGCTGGCCGACGCGGCGAAACCCCGTCTCTCTGAAAAATAGAACGGTGAGCCGGGCCTGGTGGCCTGGGCTTGGGATCACGACGGCTCGGGAGACTGGGGCGGGCGAGTGGCTCCGACCGGGGAGGCCGAGGTTGCGATGAGCTGAGATCGTGCCACGGCGATCCGGCCTGGATGACGCAGCGAGACCCTGTCTCGATAGAATCGTAATATTATTAGAAGGTGACTTGTGCCTGGTGATGGCCGCCTGTCGTCGCGGCTGAGAGGCTGCGATGAGGAGAAGATTGCTTGAGGCCCCGCGGGTCGAGGCTTCGGTCGGTCGGCCGTGACCCGCTGTATCCTGGGCGGTCACCGGTCGAGGACATAGGCCCCCTCCCCGTTTTCCTTTCTTTTCTTCCCTTCTCTTTTCTTCTCTTTTCTTCTTTCTTTCTTTCTTCTTTTTCCTTTCCTTCTTCCCCTCTTTCTTTCATGCCTTACTGCCTTCCTGCCTTTCTTCTTTCCTCCCTTACTCCCTTCCTCCCTTCCTTCTTTCCTCCCGCCTCGGCCTCCCAAAGTGCTGGGATGACTGGCGTGAGGCACCGTGCGTGCTTGGCCTAAAGAGACACCCTTTGAGAGTGAGACACGGGGAGCGCCTCCCGGTGATCTGATGGACTGATTGATTTAGAGACGGCATCTCACTCTGTCACCCCGGCAGTGGTGCCGTCGTAGCTCACTCACTGCAGCGTGGACGTTCCTGCACTCGAGCGATCCTTCCGCCTCAGCCTCCAGAGTACGGTACCCGGGACCACGGGCACGCGCCACTGTCCCCGGACCGTTTTTTTCTTCCCCCCCACCCCGAGACAGAGTTTCGCTCTGGTTGCCTAGACTGCGGTGCGGTGGCGCGATCTTGGCTCGCCGCAACCTCTGCCTCCCGGGTTCGAGCGATTCTCCCGCGTCGGCCTCCCGAGTAGCTGGGATGGCGGGCGGGCGCCGCCACGTCTGGCTGATGTGGTATTTTTCGTGGAGGCGGGGCTTCTCCGTGTGGCTCGGGCTGGACTCGAACTCCCGACCTCGGGTGATCGATCCGCCCTTCCCGGCCTCCCGAAGTGCTGGGATGACGGGCGTGAGCCACCGCGCCCGGCCTTCATTTTTCAATGTTTTTCCACGGACGGGGTCTCCTCGTTTTGTTGCCACCCTCCTGACCCGGCGTCTCAGAGTGCTGGCGTGACGGGCGTGAGCCACTGCGCCTGGACTCCGGGGAGTGATTCACGACCACGACCGCTGGACTGATTCTTTCTTTCTTTCTTTCTTTTCTTTTCTTTCTTTCTTTCTTTCTTTCTTTCTTTCTTTCTTTCTTTCTTTCTTTCTTTCTTTCTTTTCTTTCTTCTCTCTCTCTCTCTCTCTCTCTCTCTCTCTCTCTCTCTTTCTTTCTTTCTTTCTTTCTTTCTTTCTTTCTTGCTTTCTTTCTTCCTTTCTTTCTTTCTTATTTATGGATGGATGAATTCTTTTAGTATTGATTTGTGTATTTCTTTTCAGACGGAGTCTCGCTCTGGGCGAGGAGAGGCGAGGCGCATCGCTTTGGAAGCCGCGGCACCGCCTTCTGAAGCCCCATTCATATGCACAGAGCCCTATTCCCTTCCTGGAGTTGGAGCTGATGCCTTCCATAGCCTTGGGCTTCTCTCCATTTAGAAGCTTTGACAGGCGCAACCCCACCCAGAGGCTGGCTGCGGCTGAGGATTCCTGGGTGTGCTGGGGCTGGAAAGTGGGTCCCCTATTTTGGATACCTCGGCCGAGACATCCCCGGGACCCCATCGCTTGCTCACCCTTTGAGATCCCCAGCCTCCGCCACCTTGCAGGCTCACCTCTTACTTTCATTTCTGTCTTTCTTCCTTTCTTGCGTTGGAGGAGGGGGTGCGGGAATGAGGGGGTGTGGGGGGGGGAGGGGGTGCGGGGTGGGGACGGAGGGGAGCGTCCTAAGGGTCCATTTAGTGTCATGCCTATTTCACCACCACCACCACCGAAGATGAAAACAACCGTCGGCTAAATACCACCTGTTCTCATCTACAACTGGGAACTCATAGATGAGAGTTCTTGCGTGGGCAGAACGAGGGGGACCGGAGACGCGGGAGCCTACTTCAGGGAGGAGGGGTGGAAGGAGAGACAGCTTCGGGAAAAAAACAAAACACGAAAACTACCGGACACGGCGCTGAGTATCCGGGTGATGAAATCATCTGCACACTGAACACTGAACCCCCCCCCCCCACCCCGTCACAAGTTTAAGTTTACCTATGACATAACACTCTTGCACATGTGTCTTCGAACAAGAAATAAAAGTTAGAGGGGAGAGGGGAGAGGAGGAGAGGAGGAGAGGAGGAGAGGAGGAGAGGAGGAGAGAGGAGAGAGGAGAGAGGAGAGAGGAGAGAGAGAGAGAGAGAGAGAGAGAGAGAGAGAGAGATTGAGAGAGAGAGAGAGAGAGAGAGAGAGACAGAGAGAGAGAGAGAGACAGAGATAAAACGAAACACCCGAAACACTAACGTTCACTGACAGTGCAGCATTTGGGCCTGTTCTTTTTTTTTTTTTCTTCTTTTCTTTTTTTCGGACTGAGTCTCTCTCGCTCGGTCACCGAGGCTGCGGTGCAGTGGCGCTCTCTCGGCTCACTGAAACCTCTGCTTCCCGGCTTCCAGTGATTCTTCTTCGGTAGCTGGGATTACAGGCGCGCACCGCCACGGCCGGCTGATATTTCTATTTTTTGTAGACGCGGGGTTTCTCCGTGTTGGCCACGCTGGTATCGAACCCCTGACCTCAAAGGATCCGCCTTCCCGGGCCTCCCGAAGTGCTGGGACGACAGGCCTGAGCCGCCGGGATTTCAGCCTTTCAAAGCGTGGGCCCTGCCACCTTTCGCTGCGGCCCTGACGCTCAGAATGACGTGTCCTCTCTCCCATAGGTGGACTCCTTGAGTCCCCTATGCCGTTGCACTCTAGCCTGGGCGGCGAGAGCCAAACTCCGTCCCCCCCACCTCTCCACGCAAAAAGTAAATACATACATAAAGAGATAAGTAAGTAAGTACATCGATAAAATCTCTACACATCACCTAGAAGTGTGTGTTCCCCTGAGTGATTTCCGAGAAATGGCACTGTACGCTGAACGCGGTGGCTCACGTCTGTCCTCCCGAGGTCGGGAGCTCCAGACCAGCCTGGCCAACATGGTGACACCCCGTCTCTACTGATAACGCGATACTGAGTAGGCCACGGTGGGGCGGGCACCTGTCGTCCCAGCTACTCGGGAGGCTGAGGCGGAAGGAAGAGTCGCTTGAACCTGGCAGGCGGAGGTTGCGGTGACCCGAGATCGCGCCACTGTGCTACAGCCTGAGCGACAGAGTGAGACTCGTTCTCCAAATAAATAAATAAATAAATAAATAAATAAATAAGTAAATAAAAAGTAAATGAAAGAAAGAAAGAAAAGAACAGAAAAGAAAGAGAAAATGAAAGAAAAGGCACTGTATCGCTACTGGGCTAGGACCTTCTCTCTTTCTATCTGTTTCTCCCTGTCTCTCCCTGTTCGACTCTGTGTTTCTCTCTGTGTCTCGTTCTCTGTCTGTCTGTCTGTCTGTCTCTTTCTTTCTCTCTGTCTCTGTCTCTGTCTCTCTCTCTCTCTCTCTCTGCCTGTCTCACTGTGTCTGTCTTCTGTCTTACTCTCTTTCTCTACCCGTCTCTCTGTCTCTCTCTCTTTCTCTACCCGTCTCTCTGTCTCTCTCTCTTTCTCTCTCTCCCTCCCTGTCTGTGTCTCTCTCTCTCTCTTTCTGTATCTGTTTCTCTCTGTCCATCTCTGTTTTTCTCTGTCTGTCTCTTTCTCTGTCTGTCTGCCTCTCTTTCTTTTTCCGTGTCTCTCTCTCTCTCTCTCTCTCTCTCTCTCTCTCTCTCTGTGCCTATCTTCTTTCTTACTCTCTTTCTCTGCCTGCCTGTCTCTCTCTCTCTCTGTCTCTCCCTCCCTGTCTGTCTCTCTCTCTCTCTCTCTGCCTATCCTCTGTCTTACTGTCTTTCTCTGCCTGTCTGTCTCTCTCTCTGTCTGTCTCTCTGTGTCCGTATCCTTCTCTGCCTGCCTGTCTGCCTCTCTGTCTCTCTCCCTCCGTGTCTCTCTCTCTCTCTCCGTCTCTCTCTCTTTCTGTCTGCTTCTCTCTGTCTCTCTCTGTCTGTCTGTCTGTCTCTGCCTCCCTCTGTCTGTCTCTCTCCCTCCCTGTCTGTCTGTTTCTCTCTCTCTCTCTTTCTCTGTCTGTCTCTCTCTCTTTCTGTCTGTTTCTCTCTTTCTCTGTCTGTCTGTCTCTCTCTTTCTCTGTCTCGCTGTCTCTCTCTCTGGGCCTGTCTCTCTGTCTGTGCCTATCTTCTGTCTTACTCACTTTCTCTGCCTGTCTGTCTCTCTGTCTCTCTCTCTCTCTCTGTCTGTACCCCTCCCTCCCTGTCTGTCTGTTTCTCTCTCTCTGTCTCTGCCTCTGTCTCTCTCTGTTTCTGTTTCTGTCTGTCTCTCTCTGTCCATCTCTGTCTTTCTCTGTCTCTCCCTTTCTGTCTGTCTCTCTCTCTCCCTCTCTGTCTCTCTCTGCCTGTCTCTCTCACTGTGTCTGTCTTCCGTCTTACTCTCTTTCTCTGCCTGTCTGTCGGTCTCTCTCTCTCTCTCTCTCTCTCTGTCTGTCTGTCTCCCTCCCTTTCTGTTTCTCTCTCTCTCAGTCTCTCTCTCTCCGTCTCTCTCTTTCTGTCTGTTTCTCTCTGTCTCTGTCTGTCTGTCTGTCTGTCTCTCTCTCTCTCTCTCTCTCTCTCTCTCTGTCTGTCTGTCTCTCTCCCTCCCCGTCTGTCTGTTTCTCTCTCTCTCTCTCTGTCTCTGTCTGTTTGTCTCTATCTCTCTCTGTCCATCTCTGTCTTTCTCTGCCTGTCTCTTTCTTTCTCTCTGTCTCTGTCTCTGTCTCTCTCTCTCTCTGCCTGTCTCTCTCACTGTGTCTGTCTTCTGTCTTACTCTCCTTCTCTTCCTGTCCATCTGTCTGTCTGTCTGTCTCTCTCTCCCTCGCTTTCTGTTTCTCTCTCTCTCTCTCTTTCTGTCTGTTTCTCTCTCTCTCTCTCTCTCCCTGTCTGTTTCTGTCTTTCCCTATCTGTCTGCCTCTCTCTTTCTTTTTCTGTGTCTCTCTGTCTCTCTCTCTCTCTGTGCCTATCTTCTGTCTTACTGTCTTTCTCTGTCTGTCTGTCTTACTCTCTGTCTGTCTCTCTCCCTCCCTTTCTGTTTCTCTCTCTCTCTCTCTCACTCTGTCTCTCTCTCTCTTTCTGTCTGTTTCTTTCTCTCTCTCTCTCTCTCTCTCTCTCACTGTCTCTCTCTCTCTTTCTGTCTGTTTCTCTCTCTCTCTCTTTCTGTCTCTGTCTTTCTCTGTCTGTCTGCCTCTCTCTTTCTTTTTCTGTGTCCCTCTGTCTCTCTCTCTCTCTGTGCCTATCCTCTGTCTTACTGTCTTTCTCTGCCTGTCTGTCTCTCTCTCTGTCTGTCTCTCTCTGTCCGTCTCTGTTTGTCTCTGTCTGTCTGTCTGTCTCTCTCTCTGTCTGTCTCTCTCCCTCCCTGTCTGTTTCTCTCTCTGTCTCTGTCTCTGTCTCTCTCTCTTTCTGTCTGTTTCTCTCTATCTCTCTCTGTCCATCTCTGTCTTTCTATGTCTGTCTCTTTCTCTGTCAGTCCGTCAGACCCCCCGTGCCGGGGAGGGCCCTGCCCCTTCCACGAAAGTGAGAAGCGCGTGCTTAGGTGCTTAGAGAGGCCGAGAGGAATCTAGACAGACGGGCCTTGCTGGGCTTCCCCAATCGGTGTATGATTTCGGGAGGTCGAGGCCGGGTCCCCACTTGGATGCGAGGGGCATTTTCAGACTTTTCTCCCTGTCACGTGTGGCGTCCGTACTTCTCATAGTTCCCTGATAAGCTCCTCGACTTAAAAAGAAACGGTGAAGGCCGGGCGCGGTGGCTCACGTCTGTCATCCCAGCACTTTGGGAGGCCGAGGCGGGTGGATCACCTGAGGTTGGGAGTTCCAGACCAACCTTGCCAACACGGCGAAACCCCGTCTCTACTAAAAATACAAAACTGAGTCGGGAGCGGTGGGGCAGGCGCCTGGAATGCCAGCTCCTCCGGAGGCTGAGGCGGGAGAATCGCTTGAACCTGGGAGGCGGAGTCTGCAGGGAGCCGAGATCGCGCCACTGCACTACAGCCCAGGCTGTAGAGTGAGTGAGACTCTGTCTCTAAATAAATAAATAAATACATAGATACATAAATACATAAATAAATGAATGAATGAAAAAATAAATTCTTTTCTGTGCTGACTGACATTTGCGGGCATCGGTTGTCTTCGGGCATCACCTAGCGGCCACTGTTTCTGAAAGTCGGGGAGACACGGAGGGAGGTCTCGCCGACTGCACCGAGCCTGGGGCAACTGGTTTCTCGCTCTCCCTTCTGGAGGCCCCTCCCTCTCTCCCTCGTTGCCTAGGGAACCTCCGCCCTGGCGGGGGCCCTATTGTTCTTTGATCGGCGCTTGAGTTTTCTTTGTGTTTTGGTTTCTTGACCGCGCATAGACTCTCCTACTTGGGCTTTAGGAAGGGTCAGTTTAATTTTCAAGTTGCCCCCCGGCTCCCCCCACTACCCACGTCCCTTTACCTTCATTTAGTGAGTCGGCGAGGTGGGTTCCCCCCGAAACCCCCACACCCCGCCTCCCAACACCCTGCTTGGAAACCTTCCAGAGCCGCCCCGGTGTGCCTCCGTCTTCTCGCCCCTTCCCCCACCCCTTGCCGGCGATGATCTCATTCTTGCCAGGCTGACATTTGCATCGCTGGGCCTCAGGCCTCACTCAGTGGCCACCGTTTGTGAAGATGGGGGCGGCACGGTCCCACTTCCCCAGAGGCAGCTTGGGCCGATGGCATAGCCCTTGACCCGCGTGGGCAAGCGGGCGGGTCTGCAGTTGTGGGGATTTTCCCCCAGCTTCCCTCCTCAGGCCTCCCTTCCTCCCTCCCTCCCTGCCTCCCTAGGAGAGCTTCACCCTGGCTGGGTCTCAATCACCCTTTCTCAGGATGTTTTCGTTTCTCCGCCCTCCAGCCGGCACAGTTTCACAACGGGAAAGGCGTCACAGCTCTAGTCTGGGCCTTCTTAGTGTTTGCCCCAAACAGAAACGCTTTCTGAAAACTAACACTTTGCTCACTTAAGATTTCCAGGGACGGTGCCTTGGCCCGTGTTTGTTGGCTTGTTTTGTGTTTGTTCGTCTTTTTCCCTTTGCCTATGTATTTCTTTTCAGGTGAAGTAGAAATCCCCAGTTTTCAGGAAGACGTCTATTTTCCCCAGGACATGTTAGCTGCTGTTTTCTCCTGTTGTTAACTAGCGCTTTTCTGAATCTCTCCACGTGCAGTGAGAGCCGGTGGAAGTGTACTATCCTTCATAACATCTTATTTTCTAGAAATCCGTAGGTGAATGCTGCTGCTGCTCTCGCTGCTGCTGCTGCTCTTGTTGCTGTTGTTGTTGTTGTTGTTGTTGTTGTTGTTGTTGTTGTTTTCAAAGTATAACCCGGCCACCGTTCATGGGATCAAAAGCATTATAAAATATGTGTAATTATTTCTCGAGCACGCCCTTCCTCCCCCTCTCTCTGTCTCTCTCTCTGTCTCTGTTTCTCTCTTTCTCTCTCTGTCTTTTCTCTCTCTCTCTGTCTCTCTCTGCCTGTCTGTTTCTCTCTCTCTCTCTCTGTCTCTCTCTCTCTCTCTGCCTGTCTGTTTCTCTCTCTCTCTGTCTCTCTCTCTCTCTCTGCCTGCCTGTTTCTCTCTCTCTCCGTCTCTCTCTCTCTCTCTGCCTGTCTGTTTCTCTCTCTCTCCGTCTCTCTCTCTCTCTCTGCCTGTCTGTTTCTCTCTCTCTCTGTCTCTCTCTCTCTCTCTCTCTGCCTGTCTGTTTCTCTCTCTCTCTCTGTCTCTCTCTCTCTCTCTGCCTGTCTGTTTCTCTCTCTCTCTGTCTCTCTCTCTCTCTCTCTCTCTCTCTCTGCCTGTCTGTTTCTGTCTCTCTCTCTGTCTCCCTCTCTCTCTCTCTCTCTCTCTGCCTGTCTGTTTCTGCCTCTCTCTCTCTCTCTGCCTGTCTGTTTCTCTCTATCTCTGTCTCTCTCTCTCTCTCTCTCTTCCTGTCTGTCTCTCTCTGCCTGTCTGTTTCTCTCTCTCTGTCTCTCTCTCTCTCTCTGTCTGCCTGTCTGTCTGTCTCTCTCTCTCTCTGCCTGTCTGTCTCTCTCTCTCTCTCTCTGCCTGTCTGTCTGTTTCTCTCTCTCTCTCTCTCTCTCTCTCTCTCTCTCTCCCTCTCTTTACCTGTCTCTCTCACTGTGTCTGCCTTCTGTCTTACTCCCTTTCTCTGCCTGTCTGTCTGTCGGTCTGTCTCTCTCTCTCTGTCTCTCTCTCCCTGTCTGTCTGTCTGTTTCTCTCCGTCTCTCTCTGTCTGTCTCTGTCTTTCTCTGTCTGTCTCTTTCTTTCTCTCTGTCTCTCTGTGTCTGTCTCTCTATCTCTCTCTCTCTCACTGTGTCTGTCTTCTGTCTTAGTCTCTCTCTCTCCCTGTCTGTCTGTTTCTCTCTCACTCTCTCTCTCTCTCTCTCTCTCTCTCTGCCTGTCTGTTTCTCTCTCTGTCTCTCTCTCTCTCTCTCTGTCTATCTTCTGTCTTATTGTCTTGCTCTGCCTGGCTGTCTGGCTGGCTGTCTGGCTGTCTCTCTCTGTCTGTCTGTCTCTCTCTCTCCCTGTCTCTCTCTCTCTCTCCCTGTCTGTCTGTCTCTCTCTTTCAGTCTGTTTCCCTCTGTCTGTCTGTCTTTCTCTCTCTCTGTCTGTTTCTCTCTGTCTGTCTGTCTGTTTCTCTCCGTCTCTCTGTCTCTTTCTTTCTCTCTGTCTCTCTGTCTGTCTCTGTCTCTCTCTCTCTCTCTCTCTCTGCCTGTCTGTTTTTCTCTCTCTCTCTGTCTCTCTCTCTCTGCCTGTCTGTCTGTCTCTCTCTCTCTCTCTCGCCTGTCCGTCTCTCTCTCTCTCTCTGCCTGTCTGTGTCTCTCTCTCTCTCTCTGTCTCTCTCTCTCTCTCTGCCTGTCTGTCTCTCTCTCTCTCTCTGCCTGTCTGTTTCTCTCTCTCTCTCTCCCTCCCTCCCTCCCCCTCTTTACCTGTCTCTCTCACTGTGTCTGCCTTCTGTCTTACTCCCTTTCTCTGCCTGTCTGTCTGTCGGTCTGTCTCTCTCTCTGTCTCTCTCTCCCTGTCTGTCTGTCTGTCTGTCTGTTTCTCTCCGTCTCTCTCTGTCTGTCTCTGTCTTTCTCTGTCTGTCTCTTTGTCTGTCTCTTTCTTTCTCTCTGTCTCTCTGTGTCTGTCTCTCTCTCTCTCTCTCTCACTGTGTCTGTCTTCTGTCTTAGTCTCTCTCTCTCCCTGTCTGTCTGTTTCTCTCTCTCTCTCTCTCTCTCTCTCTCTCTCTCTCTCTGTCTATCTTCTGTCTTATTGTCTTTCTCTGCCTGTCTGGCTGTCTGGCTGTCTGGCTGTCTCTCTCTGTCTGTCTCTCTCTTCTCTCTCTCTCCCTGTCTCTCTCTCTCCCTCCCCCTGTCTGTCTGTCTGTCTGTCTCTCTCTCTCTGTCTCTGTCTGTTTCTCTCTGTCTGTCTGTCTTTCTCTCTGTTTCTCTCTGTCTGTCTGTCTTTCTCTCTCTCTCTCTGTCTCTTTCTTTCTCTCTGTCTCTCTGTCTGTCTCTGTCTCTGTGTGTGTGTGTGTCTGCCTTCTGTCTAACTCTTACTCTCTTTCTCTGCCTGTCTGTCTGTCTCTCTCTGTCTCTCTCCCTTCCTGTCTCTGTTTCTCTCTCTTTCTGTTTCTCTCTGTCTCTGTCCATCTCTGTCTTTCTCTGTCTGTCTCTTTATCTGTCTCTCTCTCTTTCTGTCTTTCTCTCTTTCTGTATCGTTGTCTCTCTCCGTCTGTCTCTCTCTGTCTCTGTCTCTCTCTCTCTCTCTGTCTGGCTGTCTGGCTGTCTCTCTCCCTTCCTGTCTCTGTTTCTCTCTTTCTGTTTCTCTCTCTGTCTCTGTCCATCTCTGTCTTTCTCTGTCTGTCTCTTTATCTGTCTCTCTCTCTTTTTGTCTTTCTCTCTTTCTGTATCGTTGTCGCTCTCCATCTGTCTCTCTCTGTCTCTGTCTCTGTCTCTCTCTCTCTCTCTCTCTCTCTGTCTCGGTCTCTGGCTCTCGCTATCTCCCGCCCTCTCTTTTTTTTTTTTTTTTTTTTTTTTTTTTTGCAAAATAAGCTCAAGCACATCTAATCTAATCCATTACCAAGGCCTGAATTCTTAACTTCTGACATCCCAGATTTCCTCTCCCTACAGAATGCTGTACAGAACCGGCGAGTTGATTTCTGGACTTGGATACCTCATAGGTACTACATATGAATAAAGATCCAACCCTCAAATCTGGGGTTGCTTCTCCCTCGACTGTCTCGAAAAATCGTACCTCTGTTCACCTAGGATGCTGGGATGGTTTTCTCAATGTGCATCTGCCCGTGTCCTGCGTGACCTGTGACCGAGCCCTGCCCGTTGGGTCTCAAATATGTATCCGCAAACACTTCTCTCCATTTCCACAAGTACCCACGGCCCCTTGTGGAACCACTGGCTCTTTGAAAAAAATCCCAGAAGTGGTTTTGGCTTTTTGGCTAGGAGGCCTAAGGCCTGCTGAGAACTTCCCTGTCCGGGATCCTGTGTGAACAAAAGTGTCTCTGCTGGGAGCTGGGACCCTCGGGACCATGCTTGCTGGCGCTGGATGAGTCTCTGGAAGGACGCACGGGACTCCGCAAAGCTGGCCTGTCCCACCGAGGTCAAATGGATACCTCTGCGTCGGCCCGAGGCCTCCAACGTACATCACCGTCACCAACCGTCACCGTCAGCATCCTTGTGAGCCTGGCCAAGGCCCCGACTCTGGGGAGACTCTTAGGAGCCCGGCCTTCATCGGCTACAGTCCAAAGGGATGGTGACTCCACCCACAAGGTCCCCACTGAACTGCGAAGACGTGGAGCGTAGGTCAGAGAGGGGACTAGGAGGGGAGACGTCCTGACAGGCGATGAGTTCCCTAGGCTCTGGCCACCCCACCCACGTCCCACGTCCCACATCCCAAGTCCCGGGCACCCACGGGACACCGCCGCTTTATCCCCTCCTCTGTCCACAGCCGGCCCCACCCCACCAAGCAACCCACGCACACACGCTGGAGGTTACAAAACCACACGGTGTGAACAGAGCCTGACGGAGCGAGAGCCCATTTCACGAGGTGGGGGGGTGGGGGTGGGGGTGGGGCTGGGGTGGGGGTTGCAGGGTCTGCAGAGAGCCCGAGTCTCCCTCTCGGGTGGCTGACAGGCTCGAAATGAATATCGCTTCTTGGGCGGAGGGGCTTCCTTAGGCCATCACCGCTTGCCTGCAGCGGGACTACCTCTCACACCCTCCCTTGAGGCCACAAAATAGATTCCACCCCACCCCTCGACGTTTCCTCCGGGGGCCGGATGTATCCTGTTCGAGAGACCTGAGCCTGACGGGTTGAATGAAACACCTTTATTGGCTTTGTGTGTTTGTTTGTTTCTGAGATGGAGTCTTGCTCTGTCCCCCATGCTGGAGTGCAGTGGCGTGATCTCAGCTCACGGCAACCTCTGCCTCCTGGGTCCCAGTCATTCTCCTGCACTTGAACCAGAGAGACTGCCACCGTGGCCGGCTCATTTTTTTCTTTTTAGTAGACACGGGGTTTCGCCCTCTTTCATTGGTTTTCACTGCAGATTCTAGATTCCAGCCACACCTCCTCGTTCTGTGCCACAGAAAGACTTTTTTTTTTTTTTTTTTTTCTTAAAAGCACAACATATCTGCTTGATTTGAGTGGCTTCCTATATCATTATCATTGTGTTAGAGATGAAGAAAAGGTATTAAACACCGTGCTAGTGATAGTCAAAGTGAAAACAAAAGAACGGCTATCTATTTTGTAGTTAGAATAAAGTGGCTCAGTATTGAGAGCTACCTAAATATGTCAGCATTTAAACTCTTCCTAGTAAAAGCTTGCCGATCTGAATAATCCTCCTTTAAACACAATTTTTGATACGGTTAAGTTTTTTTAAGAATGCGACTCCTGCGAAATAGCTGAACGGACGATACACATTTAAAAAGCAAACGACACAAGGATCAACCAGACTTGGGAAAAAATCAAAAAACAACACAAGTCTCATGAAGAACTGAGTTCTTAAAATGTCACGGAGAACACGGCCGTCGGAAGAGAAGGCAGTATCGGCAAGTTGATTGTTACATTGGTCAGCGATAGCTAGCACTATTATGTTTTTGGCCATCTTTCAGGAGATGTAACCACTACAGCAGAATGAGATATCACCCACTAAACAACATAGTCACAAATCAAAAAATGTTTTAGTAATCTAATGCTTCAGATTCAGAAGCAAATCCAATGAAAAAACTCCACTGCTGTAACAATTAACCCACCCCAAAGATAACCGTATCTGACAAGAAAACGACCACAGGCTTATGACTTCAGAATTATACTTTCTCTTGATATTCATTTATGTATTTATTTATTTTTTTTATTTTCTTTTCTTGAGGGGGCGTCTCGCTCTGTCGCCCAGCGTGGAGCGCAATGGCGTGATCTCGGCTCACTGCAACCTCCACCTCTCCGGGTTCAAGAGATTCTCCCGCCTCAGCCTCCCGAGTAGCTGGGACCACAGGCGCCCACCACCACGCCCAGCTAATTTTTCTACTTTTAATAGAGGCGGGGTTTCACCATGTTGGCCGGGATGGTCTCGATCCCTTGACCTTGTGACCCGCCCGCCTCGGCCTCCCAGAGTGCCGGGATGACAGGCGTGAGCCACCGCGCCCGGCCTTCTCTTGAGGTTTTAACTATTAAGTCAGCCCAGAAAAATACAATAAATGTCAACAGTCAGTATGGTGTTGAGGCGGAAGTAGGACCACGCTTTTTCATATCTTATTCAGTTGATAACCATACGACCCAGGTAGACATTTCCTGTGTGTCTACTGACACACAAGCACAGAACAGTGAAACAGAGAGACCGCTGAATAAAAGAAGGGGACGCTCAGTTCTTCATAGTAACGCCAGAGACTGGAACACTGTCACAAAGCAGCAGCTAGTGAATCGTGTCCATATTTTTTTCTATTATCCAATAAGTGAATGATGCTATTCCTTTCCAATCTCCCAAGCCCTTTTTGTCCCCATCACCGCTGCGGTGCTCGAACAAAAAGTAACAAATCAAGTAACAAAACTAAAGAAACACACACACACGCACACACACACACACACACACACACACACACACACACACACACACACCCCCTAAAGACAACTACGGTATCTGCAAAAGTCTGGTAGAAGACAGAAACTGTTGAGTATCAGGATCTGGTATTCTATTATCATGAGTTCATTTAAGAGTTTGTTCAAGACATACATTTCATAAGAAAGCATCTTAGTTAGAAGTTATTGACCAGCGTGTACCATCCCTAAGTATTCGTCACCAAATTCATGACAATAAAGAGCTATCTAACAAGAAAAATTAGCGAGTACCGGCACCATCCGTAAGACTTTGTCTTTACGCTTCCTGACCACTCACCATGCATTGCAATGTCTAGGACTGACTCTGATAGCATTTCGAAATCAAGCTAAGGCTTTGTCCAATTCTTCAGTGAAGACACACTCACGCCCTAAGACGGTATAGGCGTAAGCATCATTTGGATCCACCTCGATAGTTCTCTGGAAGAATTTAATGGCAATATCCTGTTCCCGTTGCAGACTGCAACGGGTCCCTGCAGCACACCAGGCCTCTGGCTGGAGAACTTTTATCCATGTCTGTGAAGTCTTTTGACAGAACTGAAAGAGCAACATCTTTCGGAGGATGCCAAAGTGTTGTAGTGTAGATCTCCATGCCTTCGACTCTATAATTCTCCCTCCTTCTAACCTCTGAGAATATTCTTTCAGGTCGCACGGACTCTGAAAGTTTAAAACGGGCCCTTCCAATTTGGCGCAGTACCCAACCGGTATTGTTGTCTTTATGCTTCCCGACCACTTACCATGCATTGCAATGTCTAGGACTGACTCTGATAGCATTTCGAAATCAAGCTAAGGCTTTGTCCAATTCTTCAGTGAAGACACACTCACGCCCTAAGACGGTATAGGCGTAAGCATCATTTGGATCCACTTCGATAGTTCTCTGGAAGAATTTAATGGCAATATCCTGTTCCCGTTGCAGACTGCAACGGGTCCCTGCAGCACACCAGGCCTCTGGCTGGAGAACTTTTATCCATGTCTGTGAAGTCTTTCGACAGAACTGAAAGAGCAACATCTTTTGGAGGATGCCAAAGTGTTGTAGTGTAGATCTCCATGCCTTCCACTCTATAATTCTCCCTCCTTCTAACCTCTGAGAATATTCTTTCAGGTCGCACGGACTCTGAAAGTTGAAAACGGGCCCTTCCAATTTGGCGCAGTACCCAACCGGTATTCTAGTGGTGAGAAGGTAGATGGCTCAAAATATGGATAGCTTCTTTGCGGTGGTAAGAACACAAAGCTAAATAACCTTTCCCCCTTTCACGAAGAAGGCTCATCAAGCCTTCTGCTGCTGCTTTTTGTAGATGAAAAGCCTGAATCTGAGGTGTGATTGCGGCTCTTTTCTCTTCTGAAACGATGGAAGAGTCCAGTTTTGTCATTTCCAGGCTATCGTTTATGTTAGGTTGTGGTGTACCTCCTTTATTAGTTCTACTTTTTGTTTTTCTGCTTGGGATTTCAGGTGGAAACTTCATTTTAAATTTTTTCCTATTATCCTTGGTTGTGGAGCTGTCACTAATCAAGAGTCGCGAATTTCTTTGAGGTCGTGCATTTGGGGGAGACGCCATAGTGGGGCTCAACACCTGAGGCGTTCCACTCGTTTGTGGACCAGAACTTTGTGTTTTTGCAAGAATTGGAGTGACCTTTCGGCTGATTCCCCTCTGCGAGAAGACAGACTGTGTTCCGGTTTGGCCGATTCTGGCAACAGACTTTTTTGAAGGGGCTCCGGTGGGTGGCACGTCAATTACAGAAGGTGTCTCAAAGCGGTGTAGTTTTGTAAATAGGATCCATCTCCGGGACTCGAGGTTTCTACTGGCAAAGTCCCAACACTTGGGGTGAATGGACCAACAGCTGCTGGCCCTCCTAATAAACTTCGACCGGTGTTTGGTTCATTTTGCACCTGTTTAGATCACATGGAAGTTCCCGTTCCCAGTGGGACAGTATCAGGTGAAATGACAGCTGAATCCATAGAAGACACTGGGGAATCTGTATTCAAGGAGTACTTTGAATTGGAAGATTCTAAACTCAATCTGTTTAATTCAATGGTGTCCTGGGGTGTTTCCGTAAGAACGGTCTCAGGCTGTCTGTGACATAAGCTAGGACGAGGTACTTGTGTGGGGCAACACTTGGACAGACAGTTGCCAAAGTTCTGTAAAGATGTGAATGGAAGTGTTTGGTCAGGATCTTGCTTTTTCACCTACTTCACATAATGATTCAAAGGGATACCAGAGGAAAGGATTTCAACTAAGGCCCTGTTGGTCACATTCTGATCCTTTGGCAAGCCGATCTGTCTTGCGATATGCGTGTCCCGGCAATGAGAGAGTAAAGCGAGCTGAATCACCAGACTCAGTAAAAATATCGTCATGGCTTTTCTGCTTAGGAAACACTCCACCCGATAAGATGTGTTCCCCTTCTGCAAGCTTGCTGAGATCCACGCAACATTTTGCAAGCCGGTATTTGCATGGCGGTGCAGTACCACTGTGTCCTTTCCAGAGTCTATATGCTTTATAGGCCTTTCCTGAGGGGTAAGGACAGGTCACCAGTGAAAACAAGGCTTCTTCTGAGGGTACTTCTGCATAAAGGCGTTCTGCGAGGAAAACCGCATCTCGGTAAGCGCAGCGGTTTAGTGCTTGCCATAGAGCAGCCTGGACGGGTTCCTGCAGCACCGTCATCCTCGAGGCTCAGGCCCACTTTCTGCAGTGCCTCAGGCATCCCCCCACCCCACACCGCCCGCACCCCACCGCCACCCCACTCCCGTAGCGGCTATGGCCCGGCCAGGCCAGCCCCGGCTCGTTTAAAGTCACCAGCGGGACCGTTCCCGGGGGATGGGGGAGGCCGAGCCCGAATGACTTCTCTATCCTGCCGACTCTGGAAAGCCCGGCCCCTTGTGATCCATTGCAAACCGAGAGTCACCTCGTGTTTGGAACACGGATCCGCTCCCAAGTTCAGTGGGGGGATGTGAGGGATGTGGCATGTAGGACGAAGGACTCCCTTCCTTCTGATTCGGTCTGCACAGCGGGGCCTAGGGCTGGAGCTCTCTCCGTGCGGACCGCTGACTCCCTCTACCTTGGGTTCCATCGGCCCCACCCTGGAACACGGGCCTCGGCAGATTCTGGCCCTTCCTGGCCCTTAAGTCGCTGTCAGAAACCCCATCTCGTGCTCGGATGCCCTCGAATGACTGTGGCTCGCACCTCTCTGGAAACACTGGCGATCTCTCCTCTACGCGCGGCCACCTGAAACCACAGGCGCTCGGGACACTCGTGCTTTCAGGAGAGAATGCTGAGAGTCTCTTGCTGACTCTCTCTTGACTTGAGTTCTTCATGGGTGTGTGGTGAGGACGTAGTGAGACCAGACGTATTAACTCAGGCCGGGTGCTGGTGGCTCACGCCTGTAACCCCGACGCTTTGGGAGGCCGAGGCCGTAGGATCCCTTGAGGAATCGCCTAACCCTGGGGAGGTTGAGGCTGCAGTGAGCGAGCCATAATGGTGTCACTGTGCTCCAGTCTGGGCGAAAGACAGAGTGAGGCCCTGTCACAGGCAGGCAGGCAGGGAGGCAGGCAGGCAGGCAGGCAGGCAGGCAGGCAGGCAGGCAGGCAGGCAGGCTGGCAGGCAACAGTTGTACTATGTTCTTCTCAGGGCAGGAAGCAGAAATAACAGAATACAGCACTTCATTTTTTTTTTCCTTGGGACGGAGTTTCACTCTTGGTGCCCACGCTGGAGTGCAGTGGCACCATCTCGGCTCACCGCAACCTCCACCTGCCGTGTTCAAGCGATTCTCCTGCCTCAGCCTCCTGAGAGTAGCTGGGATTACAGGCATGGGCCACCACACCCGGCTGATTTTGTATTGTTAGTAGAGACGGCATTTCTCCATGTGGGTCAGGCTGGTCTCGAACTGGCGACCCCAGGTGATCTCCCCACCTCGGCCTCCCAAAGTGCTGGGATGGCAGGCGTGAGCCATCGCGCCCGGCCGGCTACACTTTTTTATTTTTATTTTTTTTTAGTTTTCAATTTTAATGTATTTATTTATTTGCTATTCTTTATTCATTCATTCATTCATTCATTCATTCATTTATTCATTTATTTATTTATTTATTTATTTATTTATTTATTTATTTATTTTCGAGACAGACTCTCGCTCTGTTGCCCAGGCTGGAGGGCAGCGGCGCGATCTCGGCTCACGGCAAGCTCTGCCTCCCGGTTTCACGCCATTCTCCTGCCTCAGCCTCCCGAGTAGCTGGGACTACAGGCGCCCGCCACCGTACCTGGCTACTTTATTGTATTTTGAGTAGAGATGGGTATTCACTGTGGTAGCCAGGATGGTCTCGATCTCCTGACCCCGTGATCCGTCCGCCTCGGCCTCCCACAGTGCTGGGATGACAGGCGTGAGCCACCGCCCCCGGCCTATTTATCTATTTATTAACTTTGAGTCCAGGTTATGGAACCAGTTAGTTTTTGTATTTTTGTTTGAGACGAGGTCTCACCATGTTGCCAAGGCTTGGATCGAAGGATCCACCTGCGCTCGGCCTCCCAAGAGTGCGGGGATGACAGGCACGAGCCTACCGCGCCCAGACTCCCGCCTCCCCCCCCCCCCCCCCCCCCGCTTGTCTTCCCGATAGTTTCAGGGCAGAGTGTTTGGCTTTGGCTGGCCTGCTTAAATTCATTCTAAATAGAAATTTGGGACGTCATCTTCTGGCCTCATGGACTGTGAGCTGAGGAGTCCCCTGGTCTGTGTATCACAGGACGGGACACGAAAGGAGGAGAAAAATCGTAGCGTTCGAAATAGGTAATTTTGTGATACAGAAATACACGGATTCACCCAAAACACAGAAACCAGTCTTTTAGAAATTGCCTTAGTCCTGGTGTCTGTGCCGGTGATTCTTTTCGGTTTGGACCTTGACTGAGAGAATTCCCAGTCGGTCTCTCGTCTCTGGACGGAAGTTCCAGATGATCCGATGGGTGGGGACTTAGGCTGTGTCCCCCCAGGGGCCCTGGTCGATTAGTTGTGGGGAATCGCCTCCATCCTTCCCCGCACATCCTTCCCCGCCCCCCCCCAAGGGGATCCCAATTCATTCCGGGCTGACACTCTCATTGGCAGACGTCGGGCATCACCTAGCGGCCACTGTTGCTCTGAAAACGGAGGCCTCGCAGAGGAAGGAAGCACCAGGCCGCCTGCGCGCAGCCTGGGGCAACTGTGTCTTCTCCACCGCCCCCGCCCCCACCTCCAAGTTCCTCCCTCCCTCGTTGCCTAGGAAATCGCCACTTTGACGACTGGGTCTGATTGACCTTTGATCAGGCAAAAACAAGCAAACACATAAATAAACAGAATAACACAGAAATAACTAACGAAATAAAATAAGTCAATACAATGCATTCCAATACAATACAATGCAACGCAACACAACACAACACAACGCAACACAATACAATACAACGCAATACAATACAATACAATACAACAGGCCGGGCGCGGTGGCTCATGCCTGTCATCCCATCACTTTGGGAGGCCGAGGTGGACGCATCACCTGAAGTCGGGAGTCGGAGACAAGCCTGACCAACATGGGGAAATCCCGTCTCAATTGAAAATACAAAATTAGCCGGGCGTGGTAGCGCATGCCTATAATCCCAGCTGCTAGGAAGGCTGAGGCAGGAGAATCGCTTGAACCTGGGAAGCGGAGGTTGCGGTGAGCCGAGATCGCGCCATCGCACCCCAGTCTGAGCAACAAGAGCGAAACTCCGTCTCAGAAAAATAAAATCAAATAAATAAACACATAAATGAAAATAAACAAAGAAAATAAAATAAAGCAAACAAATAGGCCCCGCGCGGTGGCTCAAGCCTGTCATCGCCAGCACTTTGGGCGGCCAAGGCCGGTGGATCACGAGGCGGTCAGACCAGCAGGGCCAGTATGGCGAAACCCCATCTCTCCTCACAATACACAAAATTAGCCGGGCGCGGTGCTGTACTGTCTGTAATCCCAGCTACTCGGGAGGCCGAGCTGAGGCAGGGGAATCGCTTGAACCTGGGAGGCGGAGGTTGCAGTGAGCCGAGATCGCGCCACCGCACCCCAGCCTGGGCGACAGAGCGAGACTCCGTCTCAAAAAAAAGGAAAATAAAACTGACATGAAAGAAAATACTTAAAAAGTGAGTTTCCGGGAAAAAAGAAAAAAAAAAAAAAAAGAGAACCCCCCCCCCACAGTGACGTACACAGACCCCTCTCGCCTTTCGAGGCACCAGACACGTTAGGAACGATGCGTACTTTCTTTTTTTAACGGAATTTTATTTTATGAGCGGGATTTGTTTTTCGAGACGGAGGTTCGGAGTCCCGCCCTCCCTCCGTCCCGGTCCCTGGTTGCCCGGACGACCTCAGGAGACAGACCCTGGCTGGGCCAGACGGTCCTTCTCCTTGGTCGGTGGTTTCCTTGTGTTTCTTCGTGTCTTTAACCCGCGTGGACTCTTCTGCTCGGGTTTTACAGATGGCGGCTCCCCTTTAGGCCTTGTCGTTGGTGGGGACTTTCCTGATTCTCCCCAGATGTAGTGAAAGCGGGTAGATTTGCCTCGCTTTGCCTCGCCTTGCCTTGCCTTGCCTTTTCTTTCTTTCTTTTTCTTCCTTCTCTCTTTCTTTCTTTCTTTCTTTCTTTTTTTTTTTTTTTTTTTAGACAGAGTTTCACGCTTGTTGCCCGGGCCAGAGGGCCATGGCGCGATCTCGGCTCACCGCAACCTCCGCCTCCTAGGTTCAAGCGATTCTCCTGCCTCAGCCTCCCTAGTAGGTGGGATTAGAGGCGTGTGCCACCGTGCCCGGCTGATTTTGTATTTTTTGTAGAGACGGGGTTTCCCCACGTTGGTCAGGCTGGTCTCCATCTCCCAACCTCAGGTGATCCGCCTGCCTTGGCCTCCCAAAGTGCTGGGATGACAGGCGTGAGCCACCGTGCCCGGCCTCTCTCTCTCTCTCTCTCTCTCTGTCTGTCTGTCTGTCTGTCTCTCTTTCTTTCTTTCTTTCTTTCTTTCTTTCTTTCTTTCTTTTTCTTTCTTCCTTCCTTCCTTCCTTCCTTCCTTCCTTTCTTTCTTCCTTCTTTCTTTCTTCCTTCCTTCCTTTCTTCCTTCTTTCTTTCTTTCTCTTTCTTCTTTTGCTCTTTTTTTCTTTTCCTTTCTCTCTCTTTCTTTCTCGCTCTTTCTTTCTCTCTCTCTCTTTCTGTTTCTCTCTCTCTCTCTCTCTCTCTCTCTCTCTCTCTCTCTCTCTCTTTCTCTTCCGTCTCTTTGAGACAGAGTTTCACTCTTAAGTGTCCCAGGCTGGAGTGCGATGGCGCGATCTTGGCTCACCGCACCCTCCACCTCCCGGGTTCAAGCGATTCTCCTGCCTCGGCCTCCTGAGTAGCTGGGATGACAGGGATGCACCTCCACGCCCGGCCGATTTTCGTATCTTTAGTAGAGACGGGGTTTCACCACGTTGTCCGGGCTGGTCTCTGACTCCCGACCTCAGGTGATGCGCCCGCCTCGGCCTCTCGAAGTGCTGGGATGACAGGCGTGAGCCACCGCGCCCTGCCTGTGGACTCGGTTCGTCGTATGTTTTATTTGTTTCGTTTCTATGTACTCACTTTTATTTAGAAATATAAGTGTTTTCATACGTTTGTATATAACTATAGATGTTTACGTGGACGTACGGAGAAGTACATTTATACGCGACAGATGTATTTATTGTATAGAAGTACGCTTATGCAAAGCACGTGTGTAGAGATACGCTTCTATAAATTTATGAAATATAAATATACGTTGCTACGTGAAGAAACGATGGTAGATGAATACGTCTATGCTTATGTGTGAAGAGTGTTGTATTTGTATTTATAGATAAACGGGTATATTTATCTCTGTTTTCTTTCTTTCTCTCCTTGATGTGTTTCTTCCTTCCTTTCTCTCCTTGATGTGTTTCTTCCTTCCTTTCTTCCTTTCTCTCCTTCTTTACGTGTTTCTTCCTCTCTTCCTTTCCTTCTTTCTCTCTCTCTCTGTTCTTTTTTCTTTCGTGCCTTATTTCTCTTTCGTTCCCTGACTTTCCTTCATTTTTCTTTCCTCTCTGTTTCTTTTCCCCTCTTTCCTTCGTTTCTTTCCTCCTTCTTTCTCTCCTTTTCGTGTTTCTTTCCTTTCCACCTGTCTTTGAGAAACGGAACGTTTAAGAAGTTTTCTTTCCGTGTCTATGTTTTTTAAATGGTCTCTCTCTTCTCCATTTTCTTCCTCCCTCCCTCCCTCCCTCCCTCCCTCCCTCTCTCCCTCCCTCCCTCCCTCCCTGCTCCCTTCCCTCCCTCCTTCCCTTTCACCATCTGTCTCTTTTCTCCATTCTCTCCCTCCCTCCGTCTTTCTCTCCCTCTGTCTGTCTCTGTGTGGATTCTGGAAGAGCCTAGGCGTTCTGCCTCTCCCTGTGTCCGCAGCGACCCGCGACCGAGTCCTTCCTTGTGGGTTCTTTCTCCCTCCCTCCCTCCCTCCCTCCCTCCCTCCCTCCCTCCCTCCCTCCCTCCCTCCCTCCCTCCGAGATGCATCTCCAAACACCCAGACGCCGTGGGTTGTCTTCTGACTCTGTCGCGGTCGATGCGGGGACACGTTTTGGGGAGGCGTTTCTGTGGGGTTGGGGGAGAGGGGCTGCGTTTTCGGCCTCGGGAAGGGCTTCTCGACCCACGGTTTCGCTTTGGCGGTCCACGGGCCGCCCTGCCAGCCGTCCGGATCGGTCTCGCTGACGTTCGCGACGGTCGTCGGGCTCCATCTGGCGGCCGCTGTTAGATCGTGCTCTTGGCTTCCGGAGCTGCGGTGGCAGCTGCCGAGGGAGGGGACCGTCCCCGCTGTGAGCCAGGCAGAGCTCCGGAAAGCCCGCGGTCGTCAGCCCGGCTGGCCCGGTGGCGCCAGGGCTGTGGCGCGTCGCTTGTGAGTCAGAGCTCTGGCGTGCAGGTTTATGTGGGGGAGAGGCTGTCGCTGCGCTTCTGGGCCCGAGCCGGGCCGTGGGGCCGCCCGGGCCGGTCGACCAGCGCGCCGCAGCTCCCGAGGCCCGAGCCGTGACCCGCGGGGACCCACCGCGCCTGGCGCGGGAGGCCGGGGACGCCCTTCCCGGCTCGGTCGCGGGCCCGCGCGCGTCCTGGCCGTCTGAGGCGGCGGCCGAATGTGTTTCCGGGTCCCCGTGGGGAGCCGGGGACCGTCCTGCCCCCGTCCCCCGGGTGCCGGGGAGCGGTCCCCGGGCCGGGCCGCGGTCCCTCCGCCGTGATCCTTTCTGGCGAGTCCCCGTGCGGAGTCGGAGAGCGCTCCCCGAGCCCTCGTGCGGCCCGGGAGGTCACACCTGGCCGGCCTTCGGTCCCTCGTGTGTCCCGATCGCACGGGGGGCCGGCCGAAACTGCTTCCGGGCCTCGCTCTGGAGACACGGGCCGGCCCGTGCGTGTGGCACGGGCGGCCGGGAGGGCCTCCCTGGCCCGGCGCCGCTCCCGCGTGTGTCCTGGGGTCGACCAGGGGGCCCCGGGTGCTCCGTGTCTGGCTGCGATGGTGGCGATTTTGGGGACAGATGTCCGTGTCGTGGGTGTCCTGGGCCGGCGGCGTGGTCGGCGATCGGGCCTCCTGCCCCCGGGGGAGATATATCTTTCGCTCCGAGTCGGCATTTTGGGCCACCGGGTTATTGCTGACACGCTGTCCTCTGGCGACCTGTGTCGCTGGAGAGGTTGGGCCTCTGGATGCGTGCGGGACTCTGGCCCACCGCTGACCCGGCTAGCCGGCCCTGCTCCCGCTCGAGCCGCCTGCTGCTGGGGCCCGTGTGCCTGCTGCTCTCTCGCGCGTCCGAGCGTCCCGACTCCCGGTGCCGGCCCGGGTCCGGGTCTCTGACCCACCCGGGGGCGGCGGGGAAGGCGGCGAGGGCTACCCTGCCCCCGTGCGCTCTCCGCCGCGGGCACCCGGGGCGGCCGTGACAACCCCACCCCCGTCGGCTCCGTGCCGTGCGTGTCAGGCGTCCTCGTCTCCGCCGGGTTGTCCGCCGCCCCTTCCCCGGAGCGGGGGACGGCCGGGGCCGATCGGCTCGCTCGCCGGCCGGCTGGCCGACTCCGCGCTCCCGGGGGCTCTCCGTGATCGATGTGGTGACGTCACGCTCTCCCGGGCCGGATCCGAGCCGCGACGGGCGAGGGGCGGACATTCGTGGCGAATGGGACCGTTCTTCTCGCCCCGCCCGCGGGGGCCCCTTGCCTCTCCTCCGTCCGCCTGCCGGTGGTGCGTTGGGAAGGCGTGGGGTGCGGAACCCGGCCTGACCTGGCTGTCCCGTCCCCGCATTCCGCTTCGCGGGGTGGGTCGGCGGGGTCCTCTGACGCGGCGGGCACCCCTCGCTCTCGCCTCCCGCGGTCGTCGACTTGCGGGCGGGCCCCCTCCGCGGCGGTGGGGGTGCCGTCCCGCCGGCCCGTCGTGCTGCCCTCTCGGGGGTTTCGCGCGAGCGTTGGCTCCGCCCGGGCCTTTGCGGTGCTCCTGGAGCGCTCCGGGTTGTCCCACAGGTGCCCGAGGCCGAGCGGTGGTGTGTCGCTCCCACCCCCGGCGTCCCCTCCTCCGGTGTCCGCGCGTGGGTGCCGAGGGGAGCCCGTCGGCGTGGGGTTCGAGGCGGTCGAGTGAGATGAGATGCGCGCCCCTCCCGCGCGGGGAAGGGCGCCGCCTGGTCCGGCGAGCGCACGTCCCGTGCTCCCCTGTGGCGGGTGCGCGAGGGCCGTGTGAGCGATCGCGGCGGGCTCGGGCCGGTGACGCGTGCGCCGGCCGGCCGCCGAGGGGCTGCCGTTCTGCCTCCGACCGGTCGCGTGCGTGGCTTTGCCTCGGAAGCGACGCAGGAGGCGGGTGGACGGGGGGGGCCTTGTGAGCCTGCCGGGCCCCCCGCCCTGACCGCGAACGCTCGAGGTCGCCGCAGGCGCGCTTCTCCTCGTACCGCAGGCCCCCTCCCTTCCCCGGGCGTCCCCGAGCGCCTCTGCGGGCCCGACGAGGGGCGACTGGCGGGTGGGGAGTGTGACCCACCCTCGGTGAGAAAGCCTTCTCTAGCGATCTGAGAGGTGTGCCTTGGGGTGCCGGATCACCCGGCCTGCCGCCTCTGTCTCCCTCTGCCTTTATGGTAGCGCTGCCGTAGCGACTCGCGCGCAGAGGACCCTCCTCCGCTTCTCCCTCCACGGGTTGAGGGTGGGGAGAGCGAGGGTTCCGCCGGCCACCGCGGTGGTGGCCGAGCGCGGCTCGTCGCCTGCTGTGTGGCCCGCGCCTCCCCCTTCCGAGTCGGGGGAGGATCCCGCCGGGCCGGGCCCGGCGTCCCAGCGGGTTGGGACGCGGCCGCCGCGAGCGGTGGGTGTGCGCGGCCTTCCGTCCGGCGCGTGACCCCCACCTCGGCCGCGAGTCGGCTCTCCGCCCGCTCCCGTGCCGAGTCGCGAGCGGTGCCGACGACCGCGTGCGCGTGGGCGCGGGGTTGGGCCGCCTGGCCCCGGGAAAGCGTCCCACGCTGGGGACGCGCCGGTCTCCCGGAGCGGGACCGGGTCGGAGGCTGGACGAGAATGACGAGCGATGCGGCCCTGGCGTCGGGTTGGTGGCTGTGGTCGCTTCGGGGCCCCCGGTGGCGGGACCCGGGGCTCGTGAGGCGGGTCTCGGTGGGTGCCGAGGGCCGTCCGGCGTCCCAGGCGGGGCGCCGCGGGACCGCCCTCGTGTCGGTGGCGGTGGGATCCCGCGGCCGTGTTTTCCTGGTGGCCCGGCCGTGCCCGAGGTTTCTCCCGCCGAGCCGCCGCTCTGCGGGCTCCCGGGTGCCCTCGCCCTCGCGTTCCCCGGCCCTTGGCTCCCTGTGCCCCCCTTCCCCGCCCGCCGCCCGCCGATCCTCTCCCCTCCCCGAGCGGCTCGCCGGCTCGACGTCGGTGGTGGCCTCGTCTGGGACCGAACCCGGCACCGCCTCGGGGGGCGCCGCCGCCGGCCGCTGGTCGGCCCGGTGTCCCCGTCCCCCGGCGTGCGCCTTCGGGACCGGGTCGGCGGCCCCCCCGGCGTTGGGCCCCGGTGGGCTCCCGGAGAGGGGTTTTCTTAGGGGTCGGCCTGTGGCGCGTGCGGGAGAGAGAGGGTTCCGGGGGGCTGGCCGCGACTGCGGCGGCGGTGTGGGGGAGCCGCGCGGATCGCCGAAGGTCGGGTCGGCCGCTCCGGGTGCCGCGCGGGGGCCGCCTTCGCGCTCGGAGGCTGCGGGCGGTGAGACCCCCCGCGTGTGTCCCGGCCGCCGTCGGCTGCGCCCGAGGGGTCCCGCGGCGTCCCCTTCCCCGCCGGCCGCCTTTCTCGAGCCTTCCCCTTCGCCTCGGCCTCGCCCGGGGTCTCGTCGTCTTCTCCCGGCCCTGTCTTCCGAATCGGTTCGGCGCGCCCCCGGGTGCGCCTCGCTTCCCGGGCCTGCCGCGGCCCTTCCCCGAGGCGTCCGTCCCGGGCGTCGGCGTCGGGGAGAGCCCGTCCTCCCCGCGTGGCGTTGCCCCGTTCGGCGCGCGCGTGCGCCCGAGCGCGGCCCGGTGGTCCCTCCCGGACAGGCGTCGGTGCGACGTGTGGCGCGGGTCGACCTCCGCCTCGCCGGTCGCTCGCCCCTTTCCCCGGGTCGGGGGGGGGGCCCGGGCCGGGGCCTCGGCCCCGGTCGCGGTCCCTCGTCCCGGGCGGGGGCGGGCGCGCCGGCCGGCTTCGGTCGCCCTCCCTCGGCCGTCGTGTGGCGTGTGCCACCCCTGCTCCCGCGCCCGCCTGGGCGGGGTCCCGGAGCCGGGCTTCGGCCGGGCCCCGGGCCCTCGACCCGACCGGCGCGCGGGCGCTGCGGCCGCACGGCGCGACTGTCCCCGGGCCGGGCACCGCGGTCCGCCTCTCGCTCGCCGCCCGAACGTCGGGGCCGCCCCGCGGGGCGGGGCGGAGCGCCGTCCCCGCCTCGCCGGCGCCGCGGGCGCGCGCGCGGCCGCC
>NC_072385.2:2639230-2644230 GCF_028885625.2 Pongo pygmaeus
CTCGAACTCCTGACCTAGCGATTCCCCCCACCCCTCCCCCTCCCCCGCCTCGGCCTCCCAAAGCGTGCCGGGAGTACGGGTGTCGGCCACCGCGCCCGGCCGATTCCTTCTGGTTTTCAATCTTCTTTTCTGCACGCTGCTGTGTGTGAGCATACGTATATCTATCTAGATAGATAGATACGTAGATATGGACACACGGACACGTACCTACACCGACGAAAATATCTAGTGATAAAACTAGACATTTCCATCATTCATACATGTGTATAGGATAGATGTTAATTTTAATGGATGAACGTGTATGACGTAAAAACCCATGTCATTTACATAGACCTGTATATGTATATCCTTCGTTTATTATGGATTAACAATGTTCGTGTATTTATTTTCTTTTCTTTTGGGGCCTGCCTGATCTTCTCACTCTGGGCTCTGGTGACCTCAGGCTCCCAAGTAGCTGGGATGGGACTACAGGGATCTCTTAAGCCCGGGAGGCAGAGGCGAACGTGGGCTGTGATCGCGCGCCTCCACTCCACCTGGGCTGGGCTGGGCTGGAGAGAAAACGGTGGATTGTCATCTTCATTACCTTACCTTTTAGCTTTATTCGTACCCTCTTATTTGCTTCTTTATTCTCATGGGTTATTCTAGGTCATTGTCATGTTCATTGTTTGCTTGCTTGTTTCGTTGGTTTCCTTCCTTCCCTGCCTTCCCGGCGGGGTCTTCCTCTGCCTCTGTCGCCCGGGATCACCCCAGCCTCGACGATTTCCACCGACCGTCCGACCGACTGGCCGTCCCGCGTCCCATCCCTCCCGTCCCCGTTCCCTGGGACTACGGGTGGGCACCACCACACCGGGTGACTTTTATGTTCTTTCTCATGTCTCACGTTTTCCGTAGGTAGGGAGGCAGGTATCTGTGTATGTGTGGATGTGAGTGAGATGGGGTCTGGGGTTCTGTCGTGTGGCCCGGGCTGGTCTCGGACTCCTGTTCTCGAGCGATCCGCCTGCCTGCCTCGGCCGCCCGCGCTGCTGCTGTGACAGGCGTGAGACGCTGCACCTGGCTCATTCTATAGTTGCCTGCCTGCCTGCCTGCCTGCCTGCCTGCCTGCCTGCCTGCCTGCCTGTCTGTCAATCGTCTTCTTTTTAGTACGGGTGTGCTCTCGCTTTGTTGTCCACGCTCTGGGCACACGTGATCGCTTTTTAAACTTCTATGATTATTATTATTGCAGGTGTCGTCTCACACGTCGAGGTGATCTCAAACGTCCACGCTCCGGCCATCCTTCCACGTCGGCCTCCCGGAGTGCTGGGATGACACGCGTGGGCACGGTACGCTCTGGTCGTATTTCTCGTGGGTCGGTTCTTTCCGTTTTACGCACGCGGAATGCGAACAGATAAAATTTTGAGACGCGTCTCACCGATCTCTCCCCTCCCCCTCCCCCTCCCCCTCCCCCTCCCCCTCCCCCTCCCCCTCCCCCTCCCCCTCCAGACGGAGTTTCACTCTAGTCGCCCAGGGTGGACTACGATGGCGTGATCTCGGCTCGCTGCGACCTCCGCCTCCCGGGTTCGAGTGATCCTCCTGCCTTGGCCTTCCTGAGGAGCTGGAATGACGGGGAAGCGCCATCGTGCCCGGCTGACTTTTATATTTTTAGTACAGATGGGGTTTCTCCGTCTTGGTCAGCCTGGTCTTGAGCTTCCGACCGTTGGACGATTTTAACTTTCTTGGTGGTTGCTTTTCTTTTTCTTTTTTCCTTTTCTTTTCTTTCCTTCTCCTCCCCCCACCCACTCCCCCTGTCCTCCTCGTCCTCCTCGTCCTCGTCCTCGTCCTCCTCCTCCTCCTCCTTTTTCATCTCTTTCAGCTGGGCTCTCCTACTTGTGTTGCTCAGTTGCTCACGCTGGTCTCCAACTCCTGCCCTTGACGCTTCTCCCCTCACACCCACCGTCTGGTTGTTGAGATGCGCACCTCTTGTAAAATGGAAAAGATGGAAAAAATAAAGACGGAGGTGAAAAGCACGGAGTGAACGTGTCTCTTGCCGTCTCCCGGGGTGTCCCTTGGACCCCGAGAGACGGAGGGAGCTTGGCTGAGTGGGTTTTCGTGGCTGAATCCTCCCGAGGGCCTCCTTCCCTCTCCCCCTTGTCCCCGCTTCTCCCCCGGCCGAGGCTCCCGCCGCCGCCGTGGCATTTTCCGTAGGAGAGCTGTGGGAGAGGACCGACGCGGCTTCCGGATCTAGATCCCGCCGGACGTCTCTGGCTCGGCGTCCCCCGCCGGCTACCGGCCGCCTTCCGGGGAGCTCTGAGGCGCGTGCCCCCAGCCCCCGTCACGTCCCGCTACCCTCCCCCGGCTGGCCTTTGCCGGGAGACCCCGGGGGAACCGCGTGGACGCTGCTTTCCGACCCTCCGGCGAACACTTCCGCCGGATGCCCCGGGTGGGCCGGATGGGATGAGACTGGACCGCTCCGGACCGTGCTGTTCTTGGGGGTGGGTTGTCGTACGGGGTGGACCGGCGGCCCCGGCGTTGGAAAGGGTGCGCGGGGGTGGAGCTGTCACGTGGGATGCCCTCCTTCCCCTCGGCCTGCCTTCGGCTTCCTCGGGCGTGAAGACGACTTCCCGTCACGACCACTTTTCTCCCCTTTCTCCACCACACGGATGAGACGCATGAGAGGGAGAAACAGCTCCATAGATACTGCTGACCTTCATTTGTGGAATCCTCAGTCACCTACACACAGACAGGTGACTACACGGGGACCCAAATCGGACACCGTTTCCGGGTCCTCATGGTGGAATTCGTCGGTCTCTCTCTCTCTCTCTCTCTCTCTCTCTCTCTCTCTCTCTCTCTCTCTCTCTCTCTCTCTGTCACACACACACACACGATTTCCGTATCTAGTTCACAAAGCACACTCACTTACCCTTTCCCCGGTACGCAGGCTGAGTGAAACTCACCCCGCCCTCCACCCGTCGGCTGACGAAACCCCTTCTCTATGATGTGTGAACGAGACGGTCTGGGCCGGGCACGGTAGCTCACGCCTGTCACTCCGGCACTTTGGGAGGCCGAGGCGGCTGGATCGCTTCAGGCCGGGAGTTCCAGACCGACCGCGCTGGCCGACGCGGCGAAACCCCGTCTCTCTGAAAAATAGAACGGTGAGCCGGGCCTGGTGGCCTGGGCTTGGGATCACGACTGCTCGGGAGACTGGGGCGGGCGAGTGGCTCCGACCGGGGAGGCCGAGGTTGCGATGAGCTGAGATCGTGCCACGGCGATCCGGCCTGGATGACGCAGCGAGACCCTGTCTCGATAGAATCGTAATATTATTAGAAGGTGACTTGTGCCTGGTGATGGCCGCCTGTCGTCGCGGCTGAGAGGCTGCGATGAGGAGAAGATCGCTTGAGGCCCCGCGGGTCGAGGCTTCGGTCGGTCGGCCGTGACCCGCTGTAACCTGGGCGGTCACCGGTCGAGGACATAGGCCCCCTCCCCGTTTTCCTTTCTTTTCTTCCCTTCTCTTTTCTTCTTTTTTCTTCTCTTTTCTTCTTTCTTTCTTTCTTCTTTTTCCTTTCCTTCTTCCCCTCTTTCTTTCATGCCTTACTGCCTTCCTGCCTTTCTTCTTTCCTCCCTTACTCCCTTCCTCCCTTCCTTCTTTCCTCCCGCCTCGGCCTCCCAAAGTGCTGGGATGACTGGCGTGAGGCACCGTGCGTGCTTGGCCTAAAGAGACACCCTTTGAGAGTGAGACACGGGGAGCGCCTCCCGGTGATCTGATGGACTGCTTGATTTAGAGACGGCATCTCACTCTGTCACCCCGGCAGTGGTGCCGTCGTAGCGTAGCTCACTCACTGCAGCGTGGACGTTCCTGCACTCGAGCGATCCTTCCGCCTCAGCCTCCAGAGTACGGTACCCGGGACCACGGGCACGCGCCACTGTCCCCGGACCGTTTTTTTTTTTCCCCCCACCCCGAGACAGAGTTTCGCTCTGGTTGCCTAGACTGCGGTGCGGTGGCGCGATCTTGGCTCGCCGCAACCTCTGCCTCCCGGGTTCGAGCGATTCTCCCGCGTCGGCCTCCCGAGTAGCTGGGATGGCGGGCGGGCGCCGCCACGTCTGGCTGATGTGGTATTTTTAGTGGAGGCGGGGCTTCTCCGTGTGGCTCGGGCTGGACTCGAACTCCCGAACTCGGGTGATCGATCCGCCCTTCCCGGCCTCCCGAAGTGCTGGGATGACGGGCGTGAGCCACCGCGCCCGGCCTTCATTTTTCAATGTTTTTCCACGGACGGGGTCTCCTCGTTTTGTTGCCACCCTCCTGACCCGGCGTCTCAGAGTGCTGGCGTGACGGGCGTGAGCCACTGCGCCTGGACTCCGGGGAGTGATTCACGACCACGACCGCTGGACTGATTCTTTCTTTCTTTCTTTCTTTCTTTTTCTTTCTTTTTCTTTCTTTCTTTCTTTCTTTCTTTCTTTCTTTCTTTCTTTCTTTCTTTTTCTTTCTTCCTTTCTTTCTTCTTCCTTTCCTTCTTTCTTTCTTTCTTTCTTTCTTTCTTTCTTTCTTTCTTTCTTTCTTTCTTATTTATGGATGGATGAATTCTTTTAGTATTGATTTGTGTATTTCTTTTCAGACGGAGTCTCGCTCTGGGCGAGGAGAGGCGAGGCGCATCGCTTTGGAAGCCGCGGCACCGCCTTCTGAAGCCCCATTCATATGCACAGAGCCCTATTCCCTTCCTGGAGTTGGAGCTGATGCCTTCCATAGCCTTGGGCTTCTCTCCATTTAGAAGCTTTGACAGGCGCAACCCCACCCAGAGGCTGGCTGCGGCTGAGGATTCCTGGGTGTGCTGGGGCTGGAAAGTGGGTCCCCTATTTTGGATACCTCGGCCGAGACATCCCCGGGCCCCCATCGCTTGCTCACCCTTTGAGATCCCCAGCCTCCGCCACCTTGCAGGCTCACCTCTTACTTTCATTTCTGTCTTTCTTCCTTTCTTGCGTTGGAGGAGGGGGTGCGGGAATGAGGGGGTGTGGGGGGGGAGGGGGTGCGG
>NC_072385.2:2654230-2666730 GCF_028885625.2 Pongo pygmaeus
TTCTTAAAAGCACAACATATCTGCTTGATTTGAGTGGCTTCCTATATCATTATCATTGTGTTAGAGATGAAGAAAAGGTATTAAACACCGTGCTAGTGATAGTCAAAGTGAAAACAAAAGAACGGCTATCTATTTTGTAGTTAGAATAAAGTTGCTCAGTATTGAGAGCTACCTAAATATGTCAGCATTTAAACTCTTCCTAGTAAAAGCTTGCCGATCTGAAAAATCCTCCTTTAAACACAATTTTTGATACGGTTAAGTTTTTTTAAGAATGCGACTCCTGCGAAATAGCTGAACAGACGATACACATTTAAAAAGCAAACGACACAAGGATCAACCAGACTTGGGAAAAAATCAAAAAACAACACAAGTCTCATGAAGAACTGAGTTCTTAAAATGTCACGGAGAACACGGCCGTCGGAAGAGAAGGCAGTATCGGCAAGTTGATTGTTACATTCGTCAGCGATAGCTAGCACTATTATGTTTTTGGCCATCTTTCAGGAGATGTAACCACTACAGCAGAATGAGATATCACCCACTAAACAACATAGTCACAAATCAAAAAATGTTTTAGCAATCTAATGCTTCAGATTCAGAAGCAAATCCAATGAAAAAACTCCACTGCTGTAACAATTAACCCACCCCAAAGATAACCGTATCTGACAAGAAAACGACCACAGGCTTATGACTTCAGAATTATACTTTCTCTTGATATTCATTTGTGTATTTATTTATTTTTTTTATTTTCTTTTCTTGAGAGGGTGTCTCGCTCTGTCGCCCAGGGTGGAGCGCAATGGCGTGATCTCGGCTCACTGCAACCTCCACCTCTCCGGGTTCAAGAGATTCTCCCGCCTCAGCCTCCCGAGTAGCTGGGACCACAGGCGCCCACCACCACGCCCAGCTAATTTTTCTACTTTTAATAGAGGCGGGGTTTCACCATGTTGGCCGGGATGGTCTCGATCCCTTGACCTTGTGACCCGCCCGCCTCGGCCTCCCAGAGTGCCGGGATGACAGGCGTGAGCCACCGTGCCCGGCCTTCTCTTGAGGTTTTAACTATTAAGTCAGCCCGGAAAAATACAATAAACGTCAACAGTCAGTATGGTGTTGAGGCGGAAGTAGGACCACGCTTTTTCATATCTTATTCAGTTGCTAACCATACGACCCAGGTAGACATTTCCTGTGTGTCTACTGACACACGAGCACAAAACAGTGAAACAGAGAGACCGCTGAATAAAAGGGGACGCTCAGTTCTTCATAGTAACGCCAGAGACTGGAACACTGTCACAAAGCAGCAGCTAGTGAATCGTGTCCATATTTTTTTTCTATTATCCGATAAGTGAATGATGCTATTCCTTTCCAATCTCCCAAGCCCTTTTTGTCCCCATCACCGCTGCGGTGCTCGAACAAAAAGTAACAAATCAAGTAACAAAACTAAAGAAACACACACACACACACACACACACACACACACACACACACACACCCTAAAGACAACTACGGTATCTGCAAAAGTCTGGTAGAAGACAGAAACTGTTGAGTATAAGGATCTGGTATTCTATTATCATGAGTTCATTTAAGAGTTTGTTCAAGACATACATTTCATAAGAAAACATCTTAGTTAGAAGTTATTGACCAGCGTGTACCATCCCTAAGTATTCGTCACCAAATTCATGACAATAAAGAGCTATCTAACAAGAAAAATTAGCGAGTACCGGCACCATCCGTAAGACTTTGTCTTTACGCTTCCTGACCGCTCACCGTGCATTGCAATGTCTAGGACTGACTCTGATAGCATTTTGAAATCAAGCTAAGGCTTTGTCCAATTCTTCAGTGAAGACACACTCACGCCCTAAGACGGTATAGGCGTAAGCATCATTTGGATCCACTTCGATAGTTCTCTGGAAGAATTTAATGGCAATATCCTGTTCCCGTTGCAGACTGCAACGGGTCCCTGCAGCACACCAGGCCTCTGGCTGGAGAACTTTTATCCATGTCTGTGAAGTCTTTCGACAGAACTGAAAGAGCAACATCTTTCGGAGGATGCCAAAGTGTTGTGGAGTAGATCTCCATGCCTTCGACTCTATAATTCTCCCTCCTTCTAACCTCTGAGAATATTCTTTCAGGTCGCATGGACTCTGAAAGTTGAAAACGGGCCCTTCCAATTTGGCGCAGTACCCAACCGGTATTCTAGTGGTGAGAAGGTAGATGGCTCAAAATATGGATAGCTTCTTTGCGGTGGTAAGAACACAAAGCTAAATAACCTTTCCCCCTTTCACGAAGAAGGCTCGTCAAGCCTTCTGCTGCTGCTTTTTGTAGATGAAAAGCCTGAATCTGAGGTGTGATTGCGGCTCTTTTCCCTTCTGAAACGATGGAAGAGTCCAGTTTTGTCATTTCCAGGCTATCGTTTAGGTTAGGTTGTGGTGTACCTCCTTTATTAGTTCTACTTTTTGTTTTTTTGCTTGGGATTTCAGGTGGAAACTTCATTTTAAATTTTTTCCTATTCTCCTTGGTTGTGGAGCTGTCACTAATCAAGAGTCGCGAATTTCTTCGAGGCCGTGCATTTGGGGGAGACGCCATAGTGGGGCTCAACACCTGAGGCGTTCCACTCGTTTGTGGACCAGAACTTTGTGTTTTTGCAAGAATTGGAGTTACCTTTCGGCGGATTCCCCTCTGCGAGAAGACAGACTGTGTTCCGGTTTGGCCGATTCTGGCAACAGACTTTTTTGAAGGGGCTCCGGTGGATGGCAGGTCCATTACAGAAGGTGTCTCAAAGCTGTGTAGTTTTGTAAATAGGATCCATCTCCGGGACTCGGGGTTTCTACTGGCAGAGTCCCAACACTTGGGGTGAATGGACCAACAGCTGCTGGCCCTCCTAATAAACTTCGATCGGTGTTTGGTTCATTTTGCACCTGTTTAGATCATATGGAAGTTCCCGTTCCCAGTGGGACAGTATCAGGTGAAATGACAGCTGAATCCATAGAAGACACTGGGGAATCTGTATTCAAGGAGTACTTTGAATTGGAAGATTCTAAACTCAATCTGTTTAATTCAATGGTGTCTTGGGGTGTTTCCGTAAGAACGGTCTCAGGCTGTCTGTGACATAAGCTAGGACGAGGTACTTGTGTGGGGCAACACTTGGACAGACAGTTGCCAAAGTTCTGTAACGATGTGAATTGAAGTGTTTGGTCAGGATCTTGCTTTTTCACCTACTTCACATAATGATTCAAAGGGATACCAGAGGAAAGGATTTCAACTAAGGCCCTGTTGGTCACATTCTGATCCTTTGGCAAGCCGATCTGTCTTGCGATATGCGTGTCCCGGCAATGAGAGAGTAAAGCGAGCTGAATCACCAGACTCAGTAAAAATATCGTCATGGCTTTTCTGCTTAGGAAACACTCCACCCGATAAGATGTGTTCCCCTTCTGCAAGCTTGCTGAGATCCACGCAACATTTTGCAAGCCGGTATTTGCATGGCGGTGCAGTACCACTGTGTCCTTTCCAGAGTCTATACGCTTTATAGGCCTTTCCTGAGGGGTAAGGACAGGTCACCAGTGAAAACAAGGCTTCTTCTGAGTGTACTTCTGCATAAAGGCGTTCTGCGAGGAAAATCGCATCTCGGTAAGCGTAGCGGTTTAGTGCTTGCCATAGAGCAGCCTGGACGGGTTCCTGCAGCACCGTCATCCTCGAGGCTCAGGCCCACTTTCTGCAGTGCCTCAGGCATCCCCCCACCCCACACCGCCCGCACCCCACCGCCACCCCACCCCCGTAGCGGCTATGGCCCGGCCAGGCCAGCCCCGGCTCGTTTAAAGTCACCAGCGGGACCGTTCCCGGGGGATGGGGGAGGCCGAGCCAGAATGACTTCTCTATCCTGCCGACTCTGGAAAGCCCGGCCCCTTGTGATCCATTGCAAACCGAGAGTCACCTCGTGTTTGGAACACGGATCCGCTCCCAAGTTCAGTGGGGGGGATGTGAGGGATGTGACATGTAGGACGAAGGACTCTCTTCCTTCTGATTCGGTCTGCACAGCGGGGCCTAGGGCTGGAGCTCTCTCCGTGCGGACCGCTGACTCCCTCTACCTTGGGTTCCATCGGCCCCACCCTGGAACACGGGCCTCGGCAGATTCTGGCCCTTCCTGGCCCTTATAAGTCGCTGTCAGAAACACCATCTCGTGCTCGGATGCCCTCGAATGACTGTGGCTCGCACCTCTCTGGAAACATTGGCGATCTCTCCTCTACGCGCGGCCACCTGAAACCACAGGAGCTCGGGACACTCGTGCTTTCAGGAGAGAACGCTGAGAGTCTCTTGCCGACTCTCTCTTGACTTGAGTTCTTCATGGGTGTGTGGTGAGGACGTAGTGAGACCAGACGTATTAACTCAGGCCGGGTGCTGGTGGCTCACGCCTGTAACCCCGACGCTTTGGGAGGCCGAGGCCGTAGGATCCCTTGAGGAATCGCCTAACCCTGGGGAGGTTGAGGCTGCAGTGAGCGAGCCATAAGGGTGTCCCTGCGCTCCAGTCTGGGCGAAAGACAGAGTGAGGCCCTGTCACAGGCAGGCAGGCAGGGAGGCAGGCAGGCAGGCTGGCAGGCAACAGTTGTATTATGTTCTTCTCAGGGCAGGAAGGAGAAATAACAGAATACAGCACTTCATTTTTTTTTCCTTGGGACGGAGTTTCACTCTTGGTGCCCACGCTGGAGTGCAGTGGCACCATCTCGGCTCACCGCAACCTCCACCTGCCGTGTTCAAGCGATTCTCCTGCCTCAGCCTCCTGAGAGTAGCTGGGATTACAGGCATGGGCCACCACACCCGGCTGATTTTGTATTGTTTGTAGAGACGGCATTTCTCCATGTGGGTCAGGCTGGTCTCGAACTGGCGACCCCAGGTGATCTCCCCACCTCGGCCTCCCAAAGTGCTGGGATGGCAGGCGTGAGCCATCGCGCCCGGCCGGCTACATTTTTTTTATTATTATTATTTTTTTTAGTTTTCAATTTTAATGTATTTATTTATTTGCTATTCTTTATTCATTTATTTATTTATTTATTTATTTATTTATTTTCGAGACAGACTCTCGCTCTGTTGCCCAGGCTGGAGGGCAGCGGCGCGATCTCGGCTCACTGCAAGCTCTGCCTCCCGGGTTCACGCCATTCTCCTGCCTCAGCCTCCCGAGTAGCTGGGACTACAGGCGCCCGCCACCGTACCTGGCTAATTTTTTGTATTTTGAGTAGAGATGGGTATTCACTGTGGTAGCCAGGATGGTCTCGATCTCCTGACCCCGTGATCCGTCCGCCTCGGCCTCCCAAAGTGCTGGGATGACAGGCCTGAGCCACCGCCCCCGGCCTATTTATCTATTTATTAACTTTGAGTCCAGGTTATGGAACCAGTTAGTTTTTGTATTTTTGTTTGAGACGAGGTCTCACCATGTTGCCAAGGCTTGGATCGAAGGATCCACCTGCCCTCGGCTTCCCAAGAGTGCGGGGATGACAGGGGCGAGCCTACCGCGCCCAGATGCCCCCCCCCCCCCAACTGGTCTTCCCGATAGTTTCACGGCAGAGTGTTTGGCTGGCCTGCTTAGATTCATTCTAAATAGAAATTTGGGACGTCATCTTCTGGCCTCATGGACTGTGAGCCGAGGAGTCCCCTGGTCTGTCTATCACAGGACGGGACACGTAAGGAGGAGAAAAATCGTAACGTTCGAAATAGGTAATTTTGTGATACAGAAATACACGGATTCACCCAAAACACGGAAACCAGTCTTATAAAAATTGCCTCAGTCCTGGTGTCTGTGCCGGTGATTCTTTTCGGTTTGGACCTTGACTGAGAGAATTCCCAGTCGGTCTCTCGTCTCTGGACGGAAGTTCCAGATGATCCGATGGGTGGGGACTTAGGCTGTGTCCCCCCAGGGGCCCTGGTCGATTAGTTGTGGGGAATCGCCTCCATCCTTCCCCGCCCCCCCAAGGGGATCCCAATTCATTCCGGGCTGACACTCTCATTGGCAGACGTCGGGCATCACCTAGCGGCCACTGTTACTCTGAAAACGGAGGCCTCACAGAGGAAGGAAGCACCAGGCCGCCTGCGCACAGCCTGGGGCAACTGTGTCTTCTCCACCGCCCCCGCCCCCACCTCCAAGTTCCTCCCTCCCTCGTTGCCTAGGAAATCGCCACTTTGACGACTGGGTCTGATTGACCTTTGATCAGGCAAAAACAAGCAAACAGATAAATAAATAAAATAACACAGAAGTAACTAACGAAATAAAATAAGTCAATACAATGCATTCCAATACAATACAATACAATACAATGCAACGCAACACAACACAACACAACACAACACAACACAACACAACACAACACAACACAACACAATACAATACAACGCAATACAATACAATACAACAGGCCGGGCGGGGTGGCTCATGCCTGTCATCCCATCACTTTGGGAGGCCGAGGTGGACGCATCACCTGAAGTCGGGAGTCGGAGACAAGCCTGACCAACATGGGGAAATCCCGTCTCAATTGAAAATACAAAATTAGCCGGGTGTGGTAGCGCATGCCTATAATCCCAGCTGCTAGGAAGGCTGAGGCAGGAGAATCGCTTGAACCCGGGAAGCGGAGGTTGCGGTGAGCCGAGATCGCGCCATCGCACCCCAGTCTGAGCAACAAGAGCGAAACTCCGTCTCAGAAAAATAAAATCAAATAAATAAACACATAAATGAAAATAAATAAAGAAAATAAAATAAAGCAAATAAATAGGCCCCGCGCGGTGGCTCAAGCCTGTCATCGCCAGCACTTTGGGCGGCCAAGGCCGGTGGATCACGAGGCGGTCAGACCAGCAGGGCCAGTATGGCGAAACCCCATCTCTCCTCACAATACACAAAATTAGCCGGGCGCGGTGCTGTACTGTCTGTAATCCCAGCTACTCGGGAGGCCGAGCTGAGTCAGGGGAATCGCTTGAACCTGGGGGGCGGAGGTTGCGGTGAGCCGAGATCGCGCCACCGCACCCCAGCCTGGGCGACAGAGCGAGACTCCGTCTCAAAAACAAGGAAAATAAAACTGACATGAAAGAAAATACTTAAAAAGTGAGTTTCCGGGAAAAAAGAAAAAAAAAAAAAAAAGAGAACCCCCCCACAGTGACGTACACAGACACCTCTCGCCTTTCGAGGCATCAGGCACGTTAGGAACGATGCGTACTTTCTTTTTTTTAACGGAATTTTATTTTATGAGCGGGATTTATTTTTCGAGACGGAGGTTCGGAGTCCCGCCCTCCCTCCGTCCCGGTCCCTGGTTGCCCAGACGACCTCAGGAGACAGACCCTGGCTAGGCCAGATGGTCCTTCTCCTTGGTCGGTGGTTTCCTTGTGTTTCTTCGTGTCTTTAACCCGCGTGGACTCTTCTGCTCGGGTTTTACAGATGGCGGCTCCCCTTTAGGCCTTGTCGTTGGTGGGGACTTTCCTGATTCTCCCCAGATGTAGTGAAAGCGGGTAGATTTGCCTCGCTTTGCCTCGCCTTGCCTTGCCTTTTCTTTCTTTCTTTTTCTTCCTTTCTTTCTTCTTTCTCTCTTTCTTTCTTTCTTTTTTTTTTTTTCTTTTAGACAGAGTTTCACTCTTGTTGCCCGGGCCAGAGGGCCATGGCGCGATCTCGGCTCACCGCAACCTCCGCCTCCTAGGTTCAAGCGATTCTCCTGCCTCAGCCTCCCTAGTAGGTGGGATTAGAGGCATGTGCCACCGTGCCCGGCTGATTTTGTATTTTTTGTAGAGACGGGGTTTCCCCACGTTGGTCAGGCTGGTCTCCATCTCCCAACCTCAGGTGATCCGCCTGCCTTGGCCTCCCAAAGTGCTGGGATGACAGGCGTGAGCCACCGTGCCCGGCCTCTCTCTCTCTCTCTCTCTCTCTGTCTGTCTGTCTGTCTGTCTCTCTTTCTTTCTTTCTTTCTTTCTTTTTCTTTCTTCCTTCCTTCCTTCCTTCCTTCCTTCCTTTCTTTCTTCCTTCTTTCTTTCTTCCTTCCTTCCTTTCTTCCTTCTTTCTTTCTTTCTCTTTCTTCTTTTGCTCTTTTTTTCTTTTCCTTTCTCTCTCTTTCTTTCTCGCTCTTTCTTTCTCTCTCTCTCTTTCTGTTTCTCTCTCTCTCTCTCTCTCTCTCTCTCTCTCTCTCTCTCTTTCTCTTCCGTCTCTTTGAGACAGAGTTTCACTCTTAAGTGTCCCAGGCTGGAGTGCGATGGCGCGATCTTGGCTCACCGCACCCTCCACCTCCCGGGTTCAAGCGATTCTCCTGCCTCGGCCTCCTGAGTAGCTGGGATGACAGGGATGCACCTCCACGCCCGGCCGATTTTCGTATCTTTAGTAGAGACGGGGTTTCACCACGTTGTCCGGGCTGGTCTCTGACTCCCGACCTCAGGTGATGCGCCCGCCTCGGCCTCTCGAAGTGCTGGGATGACAGGCGTGAGCCACCGCGCCCTGCCTGTGGACTCGGTTCGTCGTATGTTTTATTTGTTTCGTTTCTATGTACTCACTTTTATTTAGAAATATAAGTGTTTTCATACGTTTGTATATAACTATAGATGTTTACGTGGACGTACGGAGAAGTACATTTATACGCGACAGATGTATTTATTGTATAGAAGTACACTTATGCAAAGCACGTGTGTAGAGATACGCTTCTATAAATTTATGAAATATAAATATACGTTGCTACGTGAAGAAACGATGGTAGATGAATACGTCTATGCTTATGTGTGAAGAGTGTTGTATTTGTATTTATAGATAAACGGGTATATTTATCTCTGTTTTCTTTCTTTCTCTCCTTGATGTGTTTCTTCCTTCCTTTCTCTCCTTGATGTGTTTCTTCCTTCCTTTCTTCCTTTCTCTCCTTCTTTACGTGTTTCTTCCTCTCTTCCTTTCCTTCTTTCTCTCTCTCTCTGTTCTTTTTTCTTTCGTGCCTTATTTCTCTTTCGTTCCCTGACTTTCCTTCATTTTTCTTTCCTCTCTGTTTCTTTTCCCCTCTTTCCTTCGTTTCTTTCCTCCTTCTTTCTCTCCTTTTCGTGTTTCTTTCCTTTCCACCTGTCTTTGAGAAACGGAACGTTTAAGAAGTTTTCTTTCCGTGTCTATGTTTTTTAAATGGTCTCTCTCTTCTCCATTTTCTTCCTCCCTCCCTCCCTCCCTCCCTCCCTCCCTCTCTCCCTCCCTCCCTCCCTCCCTGCTCCCTTCCCTCCCTCCTTCCCTTTCACCATCTGTCTCTTTTCTCCATTCTCTCCCTCCCTCCGTCTTTCTCTCCCTCTGTCTGTCTCTGTGTGGATTCTGGAAGAGCCTAGGCGTTCTGCCTCTCCCTGTGTCCGCAGCGACCCGCGACCGAGTCCTTCCTTGTGGGTTCTTTCTCCCTCCCTCCCTCCCTCCCTCCCTCCCTCCCTCCCTCCCTCCCTCCCTCCCTCCCTCCCTCCGAGATGCATCTCCAAACACCCAGACGCCGTGGGTTGTCTTCTGACTCTGTCGCGGTCGATGCGGGGACACGTTTTGGGGAGGCGTTTCTGTGGGGTTGGGGGAGAGGGGCTGCGTTTTCGGCCTCGGGAAGGGCTTCTCGACCCACGGTTTCGCTTTGGCGGTCCACGGGCCGCCCTGCCAGCCGTCCGGATCGGTCTCGCTGACGTTCGCGACGGTCGTCGGGCTCCATCTGGCGGCCGCTGTTAGATCGTGCTCTTGGCTTCCGGAGCTGCGGTGGCAGCTGCCGAGGGAGGGGACCGTCCCCGCTGTGAGCCAGGCAGAGCTCCGGAAAGCCCGCGGTCGTCAGCCCGGCTGGCCCGGTGGCGCCAGGGCTGTGGCGCGTCGCTTGTGAGTCAGAGCTCTGGCGTGCAGGTTTATGTGGGGGAGAGGCTGTCGCTGCGCTTCTGGGCCCGAGCCGGGCCGTGGGGCCGCCCGGGCCGGTCGACCAGCGCGCCGCAGCTCCCGAGGCCCGAGCCGTGACCCGCGGGGACCCACCGCGCCTGGCGCGGGAGGCCGGGGACGCCCTTCCCGGCTCGGTCGCGGGCCCGCGCGCGTCCTGGCCGTCTGAGGCGGCGGCCGAATGTGTTTCCGGGTCCCCGTGGGGAGCCGGGGACCGTCCTGCCCCCGTCCCCCGGGTGCCGGGGAGCGGTCCCCGGGCCGGGCCGCGGTCCCTCCGCCGTGATCCTTTCTGGCGAGTCCCCGTGCGGAGTCGGAGAGCGCTCCCCGAGCCCTCGTGCGGCCCGGGAGGTCACACCTGGCCGGCCTTCGGTCCCTCGTGTGTCCCGATCGCACGGGGGGCCGGCCGAAACTGCTTCCGGGCCTCGCTCTGGAGACACGGGCCGGCCCGTGCGTGTGGCACGGGCGGCCGGGAGGGCCTCCCTGGCCCGGCGCCGCTCCCGCGTGTGTCCTGGGGTCGACCAGGGGGCCCCGGGTGCTCCGTGTCTGGCTGCGATGGTGGCGATTTTGGGGACAGATGTCCGTGTCGTGGGTGTCCTGGGCCGGCGGCGTGGTCGGCGATCGGGCCTCCTGCCCCCGGGGGAGATATATCTTTCGCTCCGAGTCGGCATTTTGGGCCACCGGGTTATTGCTGACACGCTGTCCTCTGGCGACCTGTGTCGCTGGAGAGGTTGGGCCTCTGGATGCGTGCGGGACTCTGGCCCACCGCTGACCCGGCTAGCCGGCCCTGCTCCCGCTCGAGCCGCCTGCTGCTGGGGCCCGTGTGCCTGCTGCTCTCTCGCGCGTCCGAGCGTCCCGACTCCCGGTGCCGGCCCGGGTCCGGGTCTCTGACCCACCCGGGGGCGGCGGGGAAGGCGGCGAGGGCTACCCTGCCCCCGTGCGCTCTCCGCCGCGGGCACCCGGGGCGGCCGTGACAACCCCACCCCCGTCGGCTCCGTGCCGTGCGTGTCAGGCGTCCTCGTCTCCGCCGGGTTGTCCGCCGCCCCTTCCCCGGAGCGGGGGACGGCCGGGGCCGATCGGCTCGCTCGCCGGCCGGCTGGCCGACTCCGCGCTCCCGGGGGCTCTCCGTGATCGATGTGGTGACGTCACGCTCTCCCGGGCCGGATCCGAGCCGCGACGGGCGAGGGGCGGACATTCGTGGCGAATGGGACCGTTCTTCTCGCCCCGCCCGCGGGGGCCCCTTGCCTCTCCTCCGTCCGCCTGCCGGTGGTGCGTTGGGAAGGCGTGGGGTGCGGAACCCGGCCTGACCTGGCTGTCCCGTCCCCGCATTCCGCTTCGCGGGGTGGGTCGGCGGGGTCCTCTGACGCGGCGGGCACCCCTCGCTCTCGCCTCCCGCGGTCGTCGACTTGCGGGCGGGCCCCCTCCGCGGCGGTGGGGGTGCCGTCCCGCCGGCCCGTCGTGCTGCCCTCTCGGGGGTTTCGCGCGAGCGTTGGCTCCGCCCGGGCCTTTGCGGTGCTCCTGGAGCGCTCCGGGTTGTCCCACAGGTGCCCGAGGCCGAGCGGTGGTGTGTCGCTCCCACCCCCGGCGTCCCCTCCTCCGGTGTCCGCGCGTGGGTGCCGAGGGGAGCCCGTCGGCGTGGGGTTCGAGGCGGTCGAGTGAGATGAGATGCGCGCCCCTCCCGCGCGGGGAAGGGCGCCGCCTGGTCCGGCGAGCGCACGTCCCGTGCTCCCCTGTGGCGGGTGCGCGAGGGCCGTGTGAGCGATCGCGGCGGGCTCGGGCCGGTGACGCGTGCGCCGGCCGGCCGCCGAGGGGCTGCCGTTCTGCCTCCGACCGGTCGCGTGCGTGGCTTTGCCTCGGAAGCGACGCAGGAGGCGGGTGGACGGGGGGGGCCTTGTGAGCCTGCCGGGCCCCCCGCCCTGACCGCGAACGCTCGAGGTCGCCGCAGGCGCGCTTCTCCTCGTACCGCAGGCCCCCTCCCTTCCCCGGGCGTCCCCGAGCGCCTCTGCGGGCCCGACGAGGGGCGACTGGCGGGTGGGGAGTGTGACCCACCCTCGGTGAGAAAGCCTTCTCTAGCGATCTGAGAGGTGTGCCTTGGGGTGCCGGATCACCCGGCCTGCCGCCTCTGTCTCCCTCTGCCTTTATGGTAGCGCTGCCGTAGCGACTCGCGCGCAGAGGACCCTCCTCCGCTTCTCCCTCCACGGGTTGAGGGTGGGGAGAGCGAGGGTTCCGCCGGCCACCGCGGTGGTGGCCGAGCGCGGCTCGTCGCCTGCTGTGTGGCCCGCGCCTCCCCCTTCCGAGTCGGGGGAGGATCCCGCCGGGCCGGGCCCGGCGTCCCAGCGGGTTGGGACGCGGCCGCCGCGAGCGGTGGGTGTGCGCGGCCTTCCGTCCGGCGCGTGACCCCCACCTCGGCCGCGAGTCGGCTCTCCGCCCGCTCCCGTGCCGAGTCGCGAGCGGTGCCGACGACCGCGTGCGCGTGGGCGCGGGGTTGGGCCGCCTGGCCCCGGGAAAGCGTCCCACGCTGGGGACGCGCCGGTCTCCCGGAGCGGGACCGGGTCGGAGGCTGGACGAGAATGACGAGCGATGCGGCCCTGGCGTCGGGTTGGTGGCTGTGGTCGCTTCGGGGCCCCCGGTGGCGGGACCC
>NC_072385.2:2679230-2684230 GCF_028885625.2 Pongo pygmaeus
GAACATACGTATATGTGTCTATAGGTATAAGATATATCTATATAGAGATGGAGATATATCTATACCTATAGATGTAGAGACAGATATGTACATACATATATACATACACCGACAAAAATATCTACTGATAAAACTATATATTTCCATAATTAAGACATGCTTATAGATGTTCATGTATGAACATGTATGACATAAAATCCCATTTCATTTACATATACCTGTATATGTATTTCCTTCCTTCCTTCCTTCTTTCGTTTGTTTATTATTTATTAACGATTTTCGTTTATTTTCTTTTCTTTTTGGGCCTGCCTGGTCTCGGGGCCCGGCGGGGCGTGCGCGTCCGGCGCCGTCCGTCCGTCCGTTCGTCTTCCTCCCTCCCCGCCGACCACGGGCGGGGCGGGGCGGGGCGGGGCGGGGCGGGCGCGCGTACCCGGTCGGCGCGCCCCGCTTCTTCGGCTCCCGCCTTCTCCCCGTTCCCCGCCGGGGCGGCTCGTCCGCTCCGGGCTGGGACGGAGCTCGGGGAGCGTGGGTGGGAGCCGCGGAGGCGGCCGCGCCGAGCCGGGTCCGTGGCCCGCCGGCCCCCGTCCCGGGGGTGGCCGCCCGGGCCAGGGGGTCGCCCACCCGGGGCCCCGGCCCTCGCGCGTCCTTCCCCCTCTTTCCTCCGAGGGTGGCGGGAAGCGGGCGGCGGCGAGGCCCGGGGCGTCTCCACACACGGGCGACCTCGGCTGGCGGCCGCTCCTGTTTCGGACCTCCGGGGTCGATCGGCGGCCGCCCGCGAGCCCCGGACTCGGCAGGCGGCCCGCCGTGTCCCGGGTCGACCGGCAGGCCGGCCGCTGGCCGTTCCCTCCGCGGGCTGCGGTGGATCGCTGCGAGGGCGCCGATCCCCGTTCACGCGCGGGTGCCCTTCACCGGCCTCGGCCTTCGGTGGAGCTGGGACCACGCGGAACTCCCTCTCCTACATTTTTCTCTGCCCCATTTGGAGTTTGCGTCCGCGGGACTTTTAAGAGGGAGGGAGTCGCTGTTGCCGTCGGCCAGTAATACTCCCTCTTGTTTTTTTTTGGTCGTGTGTGTGTGTGTGTGTGTGTGTGTGTGTGTGTGTGTGTGTGTGTGTGTGTGTGTGTGTGTGTGTGTGTGTGTGTGGTTTCCCCCGCCGCCCCCATTCTTTCCTTCTTCCTTCTTTCTGGAGACGGAATCTCGCTCTGTCGCCCAGGCTGGAGCTGGAGCGCGGTGGTGCCTCCTCGGCTCGGCGCCGCCGCTGCCTCCAGGGCTCTCAAGCGAACAGCAGTTTTTGTATTTTGAGCGAAGACGGAATTTCACCATATTGGCCGGGCTGGTCTCGAACTCCTGACCTAGCGATTCCCCCCACCCCTCCCCCTCCCCCGCCTCGGCCTCCCAAAGCGTGCCGGGAGTACGGGTGTCGGCCACCGCGCCCGGCCGATTCCTTCTGGTTTTCAATCTTCTTTTCTGCACGCTGCTGTGTGTGAGCATACGTATATCTATCTAGATAGATAGATACGTAGATATGGACACACGGACACGTACCTACACCGACGAAAATATCTAGTGATAAAACTAGACATTTCCATCATTCATACATGTGTATAGGATAGATGTTAATTTTAATGGATGAACGTGTATGACGTAAAAACCCATGTCATTTACATAGACCTGTATATGTATATCCTTCGTTTATTATGGATTAACAATGTTCGTGTATTTATTTTCTTTTCTTTTGGGGCCTGCCTGATCTTCTCACTCTGGGCTCTGGTGACCTCAGGCTCCCAAGTAGCTGGGATGGGACTACAGGGATCTCTTAAGCCCGGGAGGCAGAGGCGAACGTGGGCTGTGATCGCGCGCCTCCACTCCACCTGGGCTGGGCTGGGCTGGAGAGAAAACGGTGGATTGTCATCTTCATTACCTTACCTTTTAGCTTTATTCGTACCCTCTTATTTGCTTCTTTATTCTCATGGGTTATTCTAGGTCATTGTCATGTTCATTGTTTGCTTGCTTGTTTCGTTGGTTTCCTTCCTTCCCTGCCTTCCCGGCGGGGTCTTCCTCTGCCTCTGTCGCCCGGGATCACCCCAGCCTCGACGATTTCCACCGACCGTCCGACCGACTGGCCGTCCCGCGTCCCATCCCTCCCGTCCCCGTTCCCTGGGACTACGGGTGGGCACCACCACACCGGGTGACTTTTATGTTCTTTCTCATGTCTCACGTTTTCCGTAGGTAGGGAGGCAGGTATCTGTGTATGTGTGGATGTGAGTGAGATGGGGTCTGGGGTTCTGTCGTGTGGCCCGGGCTGGTCTCGGACTCCTGTTCTCGAGCGATCCGCCTGCCTGCCTCGGCCGCCCGCGCTGCTGCTGTGACAGGCGTGAGACGCTGCACCTGGCTCATTCTATAGTTGCCTGCCTGCCTGCCTGCCTGCCTGCCTGCCTGCCTGCCTGTCTGTCAATCGTCTTCTTTTTAGTACGGGTGTGCTCTCGCTTTGTTGTCCACGCTCTGGGCACACGTGATCGCTTTTTAAACTTCTATGATTATTATTATTGCAGGTGTCGTCTCACACGTCGAGGTGATCTCAAACGTCCACGCTCCGGCCATCCTTCCACGTCGGCCTCCCGGAGTGCTGGGATGACACGCGTGGGCACGGTACGCTCTGGTCGTATTTCTCGTGGGTCGGTTCTTTCCGTTTTACGCACGCGGAATGCGAACAGATAAAATTTTGAGACGCGTCTCACCGATCTCTCCCCTCCCCCTCCCCCTCCCCCTCCCCCTCCCCCTCCCCCTCCCCCTCCAGACGGAGTTTCACTCTAGTCGCCCAGGGTGGACTACGATGGCGTGATCTCGGCTCGCTGCGACCTCCGCCTCCCGGGTTCGAGTGATCCTCCTGCCTTGGCCTTCCTGAGGAGCTGGAATGACGGGGAAGCGCCATCGTGCCCGGCTGACTTTTATATTTTTAGTACAGATGGGGTTTCTCCGTCTTGGTCAGCCTGGTCTTGAGCTTCCGACCGTTGGACGATTTTAACTTTCTTGGTGGTTGCTTTTCTTTTTCTTTTTTCCTTTTCTTTTCTTTCCTTCTCCTCCCCCCACCCACTCCCCCTGTCCTCCTCGTCCTCCTCGTCCTCGTCCTCGTCCTCCTCCTCCTCCTCCTTTTTCATCTCTTTCAGCTGGGCTCTCCTACTTGTGTTGCTCAGTTGCTCACGCTGGTCTCCAACTCCTGCCCTTGACGCTTCTCCCCTCACACCCACCGTCTGGTTGTTGAGATGCGCACCTCTTGTAAAATGGAAAAGATGGAAAAAATAAAGACGGAGGTGAAAAGCACGGAGTGAACGTGTCTCTTGCCGTCTCCCGGGGTGTCCCTTGGACCCCGAGAGACGGAGGGAGCTTGGCTGAGTGGGTTTTCGTGGCTGAATCCTCCCGAGGGCCTCCTTCCCTCTCCCCCTTGTCCCCGCTTCTCCCCCGGCCGAGGCTCCCGCCGCCGCCATGGCATTTTCCGTAGGAGAGCTGTGGGAGAGGACCGACGCGGCTTCCGGATCTAGATCCCGCCGGACGTCTCTGGCTCGGCGTCCCCCGCCGGCTACCGGCCGCCTTCCGGGGAGCTCTGAGGCGCGTGCCCCCAGCCCCCGTCACGTCCCGCTACCCTCCCCCGGCTGGCCTTTGCCGGGAGACCCCGGGGGAACCGCGTGGACGCTGCTTTCCGACCCTCCGGCGAACACTTCCGCCGGATGCCCCGGGTGGGCCGGATGGGATGAGACTGGACCGCTCCGGACCGTGCTGTTCTTGGGGGTGGGTTGTCGTACGGGGTGGACCGGCGGCCCCGGCGTTGGAAAGGGTGCGCGGGGGTGGAGCTGTCACGTGGGATGCCCTCCTTCCCCTCGGCCTGCCTTCGGCTTCCTCGGGCGTGAAGACGACTTCCCGTCACGACCACTTTTCTCCCCTTTCTCCACCACACGGATGAGACGCATGAGAGGGAGAAACAGCTCCATAGATACTGCTGACCTTCATTTGTGGAATCCTCAGTCACCTACACACAGACAGGTGACTACACGGGGACCCAAATCGGACACCGTTTCCGGGTCCTCATGGTGGAATTCGTCGGTCTCTCTCTCTCTCTCTCTCTCTCTCTCTCTCTCTCTCTCTCTCTGTCACACACACACACACGATTTCCGTATCTAGTTCACAAAGCACACTCACTTACCCTTTCCCCGGTACGCAGGCTGAGTGAAACTCACCCCGCCCTCCACCCGTCGGCTGACGAAACCCCTTCTCTATGATGTGTGAACGAGACGGTCTGGGCCGGGCACGGTAGCTCACGCCTGTCACTCCGGCACTTTGGGAGGCCGAGGCGGCTGGATCGCTTCAGGCCGGGAGTTCCAGACCGACCGCGCTGGCCGACGCGGCGAAACCCCGTCTCTCTGAAAAATAGAACGGTGAGCCGGGCCTGGTGGCCTGGGCTTGGGATCACGACTGCTCGGGAGACTGGGGCGGGCGAGTGGCTCCGACCGGGGAGGCCGAGGTTGCGATGAGCTGAGATCGTGCCACGGCGATCCGGCCTGGATGACGCAGCGAGACCCTGTCTCGATAGAATCGTAATATTATTAGAAGGTGACTTGTGCCTGGTGATGGCCGCCTGTCGTCGCGGCTGAGAGGCTGCGATGAGGAGAAGATCGCTTGAGGCCCCGCGGGTCGAGGCTTCGGTCGGTCGGCCGTGACCCGCTGTAACCTGGGCGGTCACCGGTCGAGGACATAGGCCCCCTCCCCGTTTTCCTTTCTTTTCTTCCCTTCTCTTTTCTTCTTTTTTCTTCTCTTTTCTTCTTTCTTTCTTTCTTCTTTTTCCTTTCCTTCTTCCCCTCTTTCTTTCATGCCTTACTGCCTTCCTGCCTTTCTTCTTTCCTCCCTTACTCCCTTCCTCCCTTCCTTCTTTCCTCCCGCCTCGGCCTCCCAAAGTGCTGGGATGACTGGCGTGAGGCACCGTGCGTGCTTGGCCTAAAGAGACACCCTTT
>NC_072385.2:2694230-2709230 GCF_028885625.2 Pongo pygmaeus
TCTCAAATATGTATCCGCAAACACTTCTCTCCATTTCCACAAGTACCCACGGCCCCTTGTGGAACCACTGGCTCGTTGAAAAAAATCCCAGAAGTGGTTTTGGCTTTTTGGCTAGGAGGCCTAAGGCCTGCTGAGAACTTCCCTGTCCGGGATCCTGTGTGAACAAAAGTGTCTCTGCTGGGAGCTGGGACCCTCGGGACCATGCTTGCTGGCGCTGGATGAGTCTCTGGAAGGACGCACGGGACTCCGCAAAGCTGGCCTGTCCCACCGAGGTCAAATGGATACCTCTGCGTCGGCCCGAGGCCTCCAACGTACATCACCGTCACCAACCGTCACCGTCGGCATCCTTGTGAGCCTGGCCAAGGCCCCGACTCCGGGGAGACTCTTAGGAGCCCGGCCTTCATCGGCTACAGTCCAAAGGGATGGTGACTCCACCCACAAGGTCCCCACTGAACTGCGAAGACGTGGAGCGTAGGTCAGAGAGGGGACTAGGAGGGGAGACGTCCTGACAGGCGATGAGCTCCCTAGGCTCTGGCCACCCCACCCACGTCCCACGTCCCACATCCCACATCCCAAGTCCCGGGCACCCACGGGACACCGCCGCTTTATCCCCTCCTCTGTCCACAGCCGGCCCCACCCCACCAAGCAACCCACGCACACACGCTGGAGGTTACAAAACCACACGGTGTGAACAGAGCCTGACGGAGCGAGAGCCCATTTCACGAGGTGGGGGGGGGGGTGGGGGTGGGGGTGGGGCTGGGGTGGGGGTTGCGGGGTCTGTAGAGAGCCCGATTCTCCCTCTCGGGTGGCTGACAGGCTCGAAATGAATATCGCTTCTTGGGCGGAGGGGCTTCCTTAGGCCATCACCGCTTGCCTGCAGCGGGACTACCTCTCACACCCTCCCTTGAGGCCACAAAATAGATTCCACCCCACCCCTCGACGTTTCCTCCGGGGGCTGGATGTATCCTGTTCGAGAGACCTGAGCCTGACGGGTTGAATGAAACACCTTTATTGGCTTTGTGTGTTTGTTTGTTTCTGAGATGGAGTCTTGCTCTGTCCCCCATGCTGGAGTGCAGTGGCGTGATCTCAGCTCACGGCAACCTCTGCCTCCTGGGTTCCAGTCATTCTCCTGCACTTGAACCAGAGAGAATGCCACCGTGGCCGGCTCATTTTTTTCTTTTTAGTAGACACGGGGTTTCGCCCTCTTTCATTGGTTTTCACTGCAGATTCTAGATTCCAGCCACACCTCCTCGTTCTGTGCCACAGAAAGACTTTTTTTTTTTTTTTTTTCTTAAAAGCACAACATATCTGCTTGATTTGAGTGGCTTCCTATATCATTATCATTGTGTTAGAGATGAAGAAAAGGTATTAAACACCGTGCTAGTGATAGTCAAAGTGAAAACAAAAGAACGGCTATCTATTTTGTAGTTAGAATAAAGTTGCTCAGTATTGAGAGCTACCTAAATATGTCAGCATTTAAACTCTTCCTAGTAAAAGCTTGCCGATCTGAAAAATCCTCCTTTAAACACAATTTTTGATACGGTTAAGTTTTTTTAAGAATGCGACTCCTGCGAAATAGCTGAACAGACGATACACATTTAAAAAGCAAACGACACAAGGATCAACCAGACTTGGGAAAAAATCAAAAAACAACACAAGTCTCATGAAGAACTGAGTTCTTAAAATGTCACGGAGAACACGGCCGTCGGAAGAGAAGGCAGTATCGGCAAGTTGATTGTTACATTCGTCAGCGATAGCTAGCACTATTATGTTTTTGGCCATCTTTCAGGAGATGTAACCACTACAGCAGAATGAGATATCACCCACTAAACAACATAGTCACAAATCAAAAAATGTTTTAGCAATCTAATGCTTCAGATTCAGAAGCAAATCCAATGAAAAAACTCCACTGCTGTAACAATTAACCCACCCCAAAGATAACCGTATCTGACAAGAAAACGACCACAGGCTTATGACTTCAGAATTATACTTTCTCTTGATATTCATTTGTGTATTTATTTATTTTTTTTATTTTCTTTTCTTGAGAGGGTGTCTCGCTCTGTCGCCCAGGGTGGAGCGCAATGGCGTGATCTCGGCTCACTGCAACCTCCACCTCTCCGGGTTCAAGAGATTCTCCCGCCTCAGCCTCCCGAGTAGCTGGGACCACAGGCGCCCACCACCACGCCCAGCTAATTTTTCTACTTTTAATAGAGGCGGGGTTTCACCATGTTGGCCGGGATGGTCTCGATCCCTTGACCTTGTGACCCGCCCGCCTCGGCCTCCCAGAGTGCCGGGATGACAGGCGTGAGCCACCGTGCCCGGCCTTCTCTTGAGGTTTTAACTATTAAGTCAGCCCGGAAAAATACAATAAACGTCAACAGTCAGTATGGTGTTGAGGCGGAAGTAGGACCACGCTTTTTCATATCTTATTCAGTTGCTAACCATACGACCCAGGTAGACATTTCCTGTGTGTCTACTGACACACGAGCACAAAACAGTGAAACAGAGAGACCGCTGAATAAAAGGGGACGCTCAGTTCTTCATAGTAACGCCAGAGACTGGAACACTGTCACAAAGCAGCAGCTAGTGAATCGTGTCCATATTTTTTTTCTATTATCCGATAAGTGAATGATGCTATTCCTTTCCAATCTCCCAAGCCCTTTTTGTCCCCATCACCGCTGCGGTGCTCGAACAAAAAGTAACAAATCAAGTAACAAAACTAAAGAAACACACACACACACACACACACACACACACACACACACACACCCTAAAGACAACTACGGTATCTGCAAAAGTCTGGTAGAAGACAGAAACTGTTGAGTATAAGGATCTGGTATTCTATTATCATGAGTTCATTTAAGAGTTTGTTCAAGACATACATTTCATAAGAAAACATCTTAGTTAGAAGTTATTGACCAGCGTGTACCATCCCTAAGTATTCGTCACCAAATTCATGACAATAAAGAGCTATCTAACAAGAAAAATTAGCGAGTACCGGCACCATCCGTAAGACTTTGTCTTTACGCTTCCTGACCGCTCACCGTGCATTGCAATGTCTAGGACTGACTCTGATAGCATTTTGAAATCAAGCTAAGGCTTTGTCCAATTCTTCAGTGAAGACACACTCACGCCCTAAGACGGTATAGGCGTAAGCATCATTTGGATCCACTTCGATAGTTCTCTGGAAGAATTTAATGGCAATATCCTGTTCCCGTTGCAGACTGCAACGGGTCCCTGCAGCACACCAGGCCTCTGGCTGGAGAACTTTTATCCATGTCTGTGAAGTCTTTCGACAGAACTGAAAGAGCAACATCTTTCGGAGGATGCCAAAGTGTTGTGGAGTAGATCTCCATGCCTTCGACTCTATAATTCTCCCTCCTTCTAACCTCTGAGAATATTCTTTCAGGTCGCATGGACTCTGAAAGTTGAAAACGGGCCCTTCCAATTTGGCGCAGTACCCAACCGGTATTCTAGTGGTGAGAAGGTAGATGGCTCAAAATATGGATAGCTTCTTTGCGGTGGTAAGAACACAAAGCTAAATAACCTTTCCCCCTTTCACGAAGAAGGCTCGTCAAGCCTTCTGCTGCTGCTTTTTGTAGATGAAAAGCCTGAATCTGAGGTGTGATTGCGGCTCTTTTCCCTTCTGAAACGATGGAAGAGTCCAGTTTTGTCATTTCCAGGCTATCGTTTAGGTTAGGTTGTGGTGTACCTCCTTTATTAGTTCTACTTTTTGTTTTTTTGCTTGGGATTTCAGGTGGAAACTTCATTTTAAATTTTTTCCTATTCTCCTTGGTTGTGGAGCTGTCACTAATCAAGAGTCGCGAATTTCTTCGAGGCCGTGCATTTGGGGGAGACGCCATAGTGGGGCTCAACACCTGAGGCGTTCCACTCGTTTGTGGACCAGAACTTTGTGTTTTTGCAAGAATTGGAGTTACCTTTCGGCGGATTCCCCTCTGCGAGAAGACAGACTGTGTTCCGGTTTGGCCGATTCTGGCAACAGACTTTTTTGAAGGGGCTCCGGTGGATGGCAGGTCCATTACAGAAGGTGTCTCAAAGCTGTGTAGTTTTGTAAATAGGATCCATCTCCGGGACTCGGGGTTTCTACTGGCAGAGTCCCAACACTTGGGGTGAATGGACCAACAGCTGCTGGCCCTCCTAATAAACTTCGATCGGTGTTTGGTTCATTTTGCACCTGTTTAGATCATATGGAAGTTCCCGTTCCCAGTGGGACAGTATCAGGTGAAATGACAGCTGAATCCATAGAAGACACTGGGGAATCTGTATTCAAGGAGTACTTTGAATTGGAAGATTCTAAACTCAATCTGTTTAATTCAATGGTGTCTTGGGGTGTTTCCGTAAGAACGGTCTCAGGCTGTCTGTGACATAAGCTAGGACGAGGTACTTGTGTGGGGCAACACTTGGACAGACAGTTGCCAAAGTTCTGTAACGATGTGAATTGAAGTGTTTGGTCAGGATCTTGCTTTTTCACCTACTTCACATAATGATTCAAAGGGATACCAGAGGAAAGGATTTCAACTAAGGCCCTGTTGGTCACATTCTGATCCTTTGGCAAGCCGATCTGTCTTGCGATATGCGTGTCCCGGCAATGAGAGAGTAAAGCGAGCTGAATCACCAGACTCAGTAAAAATATCGTCATGGCTTTTCTGCTTAGGAAACACTCCACCCGATAAGATGTGTTCCCCTTCTGCAAGCTTGCTGAGATCCACGCAACATTTTGCAAGCCGGTATTTGCATGGCGGTGCAGTACCACTGTGTCCTTTCCAGAGTCTATACGCTTTATAGGCCTTTCCTGAGGGGTAAGGACAGGTCACCAGTGAAAACAAGGCTTCTTCTGAGTGTACTTCTGCATAAAGGCGTTCTGCGAGGAAAATCGCATCTCGGTAAGCGTAGCGGTTTAGTGCTTGCCATAGAGCAGCCTGGACGGGTTCCTGCAGCACCGTCATCCTCGAGGCTCAGGCCCACTTTCTGCAGTGCCTCAGGCATCCCCCCACCCCACACCGCCCGCACCCCACCGCCACCCCACCCCCGTAGCGGCTATGGCCCGGCCAGGCCAGCCCCGGCTCGTTTAAAGTCACCAGCGGGACCGTTCCCGGGGGATGGGGGAGGCCGAGCCAGAATGACTTCTCTATCCTGCCGACTCTGGAAAGCCCGGCCCCTTGTGATCCATTGCAAACCGAGAGTCACCTCGTGTTTGGAACACGGATCCGCTCCCAAGTTCAGTGGGGGGGATGTGAGGGATGTGACATGTAGGACGAAGGACTCTCTTCCTTCTGATTCGGTCTGCACAGCGGGGCCTAGGGCTGGAGCTCTCTCCGTGCGGACCGCTGACTCCCTCTACCTTGGGTTCCATCGGCCCCACCCTGGAACACGGGCCTCGGCAGATTCTGGCCCTTCCTGGCCCTTATAAGTCGCTGTCAGAAACACCATCTCGTGCTCGGATGCCCTCGAATGACTGTGGCTCGCACCTCTCTGGAAACATTGGCGATCTCTCCTCTACGCGCGGCCACCTGAAACCACAGGAGCTCGGGACACTCGTGCTTTCAGGAGAGAACGCTGAGAGTCTCTTGCCGACTCTCTCTTGACTTGAGTTCTTCATGGGTGTGTGGTGAGGACGTAGTGAGACCAGACGTATTAACTCAGGCCGGGTGCTGGTGGCTCACGCCTGTAACCCCGACGCTTTGGGAGGCCGAGGCCGTAGGATCCCTTGAGGAATCGCCTAACCCTGGGGAGGTTGAGGCTGCAGTGAGCGAGCCATAAGGGTGTCCCTGCGCTCCAGTCTGGGCGAAAGACAGAGTGAGGCCCTGTCACAGGCAGGCAGGCAGGGAGGCAGGCAGGCAGGCTGGCAGGCAACAGTTGTATTATGTTCTTCTCAGGGCAGGAAGGAGAAATAACAGAATACAGCACTTCATTTTTTTTTCCTTGGGACGGAGTTTCACTCTTGGTGCCCACGCTGGAGTGCAGTGGCACCATCTCGGCTCACCGCAACCTCCACCTGCCGTGTTCAAGCGATTCTCCTGCCTCAGCCTCCTGAGAGTAGCTGGGATTACAGGCATGGGCCACCACACCCGGCTGATTTTGTATTGTTTGTAGAGACGGCATTTCTCCATGTGGGTCAGGCTGGTCTCGAACTGGCGACCCCAGGTGATCTCCCCACCTCGGCCTCCCAAAGTGCTGGGATGGCAGGCGTGAGCCATCGCGCCCGGCCGGCTACATTTTTTTTATTATTATTATTTTTTTTAGTTTTCAATTTTAATGTATTTATTTATTTGCTATTCTTTATTCATTTATTTATTTATTTATTTATTTATTTATTTTCGAGACAGACTCTCGCTCTGTTGCCCAGGCTGGAGGGCAGCGGCGCGATCTCGGCTCACTGCAAGCTCTGCCTCCCGGGTTCACGCCATTCTCCTGCCTCAGCCTCCCGAGTAGCTGGGACTACAGGCGCCCGCCACCGTACCTGGCTAATTTTTTGTATTTTGAGTAGAGATGGGTATTCACTGTGGTAGCCAGGATGGTCTCGATCTCCTGACCCCGTGATCCGTCCGCCTCGGCCTCCCAAAGTGCTGGGATGACAGGCCTGAGCCACCGCCCCCGGCCTATTTATCTATTTATTAACTTTGAGTCCAGGTTATGGAACCAGTTAGTTTTTGTATTTTTGTTTGAGACGAGGTCTCACCATGTTGCCAAGGCTTGGATCGAAGGATCCACCTGCCCTCGGCTTCCCAAGAGTGCGGGGATGACAGGGGCGAGCCTACCGCGCCCAGATGCCCCCCCCCCCCAACTGGTCTTCCCGATAGTTTCACGGCAGAGTGTTTGGCTGGCCTGCTTAGATTCATTCTAAATAGAAATTTGGGACGTCATCTTCTGGCCTCATGGACTGTGAGCCGAGGAGTCCCCTGGTCTGTCTATCACAGGACGGGACACGTAAGGAGGAGAAAAATCGTAACGTTCGAAATAGGTAATTTTGTGATACAGAAATACACGGATTCACCCAAAACACGGAAACCAGTCTTATAAAAATTGCCTCAGTCCTGGTGTCTGTGCCGGTGATTCTTTTCGGTTTGGACCTTGACTGAGAGAATTCCCAGTCGGTCTCTCGTCTCTGGACGGAAGTTCCAGATGATCCGATGGGTGGGGACTTAGGCTGTGTCCCCCCAGGGGCCCTGGTCGATTAGTTGTGGGGAATCGCCTCCATCCTTCCCCGCCCCCCCAAGGGGATCCCAATTCATTCCGGGCTGACACTCTCATTGGCAGACGTCGGGCATCACCTAGCGGCCACTGTTACTCTGAAAACGGAGGCCTCACAGAGGAAGGAAGCACCAGGCCGCCTGCGCACAGCCTGGGGCAACTGTGTCTTCTCCACCGCCCCCGCCCCCACCTCCAAGTTCCTCCCTCCCTCGTTGCCTAGGAAATCGCCACTTTGACGACTGGGTCTGATTGACCTTTGATCAGGCAAAAACAAGCAAACAGATAAATAAATAAAATAACACAGAAGTAACTAACGAAATAAAATAAGTCAATACAATGCATTCCAATACAATACAATACAATACAATGCAACGCAACACAACACAACACAACACAACACAACACAACACAACACAACACAATACAATACAACGCAATACAATACAATACAACAGGCCGGGCGGGGTGGCTCATGCCTGTCATCCCATCACTTTGGGAGGCCGAGGTGGACGCATCACCTGAAGTCGGGAGTCGGAGACAAGCCTGACCAACATGGGGAAATCCCGTCTCAATTGAAAATACAAAATTAGCCGGGTGTGGTAGCGCATGCCTATAATCCCAGCTGCTAGGAAGGCTGAGGCAGGAGAATCGCTTGAACCCGGGAAGCGGAGGTTGCGGTGAGCCGAGATCGCGCCATCGCACCCCAGTCTGAGCAACAAGAGCGAAACTCCGTCTCAGAAAAATAAAATCAAATAAATAAACACATAAATGAAAATAAATAAAGAAAATAAAATAAAGCAAATAAATAGGCCCCGCGCGGTGGCTCAAGCCTGTCATCGCCAGCACTTTGGGCGGCCAAGGCCGGTGGATCACGAGGCGGTCAGACCAGCAGGGCCAGTATGGCGAAACCCCATCTCTCCTCACAATACACAAAATTAGCCGGGCGCGGTGCTGTACTGTCTGTAATCCCAGCTACTCGGGAGGCCGAGCTGAGTCAGGGGAATCGCTTGAACCTGGGGGGCGGAGGTTGCGGTGAGCCGAGATCGCGCCACCGCACCCCAGCCTGGGCGACAGAGCGAGACTCCGTCTCAAAAACAAGGAAAATAAAACTGACATGAAAGAAAATACTTAAAAAGTGAGTTTCCGGGAAAAAAGAAAAAAAAAAAAAAAAGAGAACCCCCCCACAGTGACGTACACAGACACCTCTCGCCTTTCGAGGCATCAGGCACGTTAGGAACGATGCGTACTTTCTTTTTTTTAACGGAATTTTATTTTATGAGCGGGATTTATTTTTCGAGACGGAGGTTCGGAGTCCCGCCCTCCCTCCGTCCCGGTCCCTGGTTGCCCAGACGACCTCAGGAGACAGACCCTGGCTAGGCCAGATGGTCCTTCTCCTTGGTCGGTGGTTTCCTTGTGTTTCTTCGTGTCTTTAACCCGCGTGGACTCTTCTGCTCGGGTTTTACAGATGGCGGCTCCCCTTTAGGCCTTGTCGTTGGTGGGGACTTTCCTGATTCTCCCCAGATGTAGTGAAAGCGGGTAGATTTGCCTCGCTTTGCCTCGCCTTGCCTTGCCTTTTCTTTCTTTCTTTTTCTTCCTTTCTTTCTTCTTTCTCTCTTTCTTTCTTTCTTTTTTTTTTTTTCTTTTAGACAGAGTTTCACTCTTGTTGCCCGGGCCAGAGGTCCATGGCGCGATCTCGGCTCACCGCAACCTCCGCCTCCTAGGTTCAAGCGATTCTCCTGCCTCAGCCTCCCTAGTAGGTGGGATTAGAGGCATGTGCCACCGTGCCCGGCTGATTTTGTATTTTTTGTAGAGACGGGGTTTCCCCACGTTGGTCAGGCTGGTCTCCATCTCCCAACCTCAGGTGATCCGCCTGCCTTGGCCTCCCAAAGTGCTGGGATGACAGGCGTGAGCCACCGTGCCCGGCCTCTCTCTCTCTCTCTCTCTCTCTGTCTGTCTGTCTGTCTGTCTCTCTTTCTTTCTTTCTTTCTTTCTTTCTTTCTTTCTTTCTTTTTCTTTCTTCCTTCCTTCCTTCCTTCCTTCCTTCCTTTCTTTCTTCCTTCTTTCTTTCTTCCTTCCTTCCTTTCTTCCTTCTTTCTTTCTTTCTCTTTCTTCTTTTGCTCTTTTTTTCTTTTCCTTTCTCTCTCTTTCTTTCTCGCTCTTTCTTTCTCTCTCTCTCTTTCTGTTTCTCTCTCTCTCTCTCTCTCTCTCTCTCTCTCTCTCTTTCTCTTCCGTCTCTTTGAGACAGAGTTTCACTCTTAAGTGTCCCAGGCTGGAGTGCGATGGCGCGATCTTGGCTCACCGCACCCTCCACCTCCCGGGTTCAAGCGATTCTCCTGCCTCGGCCTCCTGAGTAGCTGGGATGACAGGGATGCACCTCCACGCCCGGCCGATTTTCGTATCTTTAGTAGAGACGGGGTTTCACCACGTTGTCCGGGCTGGTCTCTGACTCCCGACCTCAGGTGATGCGCCCGCCTCGGCCTCTCGAAGTGCTGGGATGACAGGCGTGAGCCACCGCGCCCTGCCTGTGGACTCGGTTCGTCGTATGTTTTATTTGTTTCGTTTCTATGTACTCACTTTTATTTAGAAATATAAGTGTTTTCATACGTTTGTATATAACTATAGATGTTTACGTGGACGTACGGAGAAGTACATTTATACGCGACAGATGTATTTATTGTATAGAAGTACACTTATGCAAAGCACGTGTGTAGAGATACGCTTCTATAAATTTATGAAATATAAATATACGTTGCTACGTGAAGAAACGATGGTAGATGAATACGTCTATGCTTATGTGTGAAGAGTGTTGTATTTGTATTTATAGATAAACGGGTATATTTATCTCTGTTTTCTTTCTTTCTCTCCTTGATGTGTTTCTTCCTTCCTTTCTCTCCTTGATGTGTTTCTTCCTTCCTTTCTTCCTTTCTCTCCTTCTTTACGTGTTTCTTCCTCTCTTCCTTTCCTTCTTTCTCTCTCTCTCTGTTCTTTTTTCTTTCGTGCCTTATTTCTCTTTCGTTCCCTGACTTTCCTTCATTTTTCTTTCCTCTCTGTTTCTTTTCCCCTCTTTCCTTCGTTTCTTTCCTCCTTCTTTCTCTCCTTTTCGTGTTTCTTTCCTTTCCACCTGTCTTTGAGAAACGGAACGTTTAAGAAGTTTTCTTTCCGTGTCTATGTTTTTTAAATGGTCTCTCTCTTCTCCATTTTCTTCCTCCCTCCCTCCCTCCCTCCCTCCCTCCCTCTCTCCCTCCCTCCCTCCCTCCCTGCTCCCTTCCCTCCCTCCTTCCCTTTCACCATCTGTCTCTTTTCTCCATTCTCTCCCTCCCTCCGTCTTTCTCTCCCTCTGTCTGTCTCTGTGTGGATTCTGGAAGAGCCTAGGCGTTCTGCCTCTCCCTGTGTCGGCAGCGACCCGCGACCGAGTCCTTCCTTGTGGGTTCTTTCTCCCTCCCTCCCTCCCTCCCTCCCTCCCTCCCTCCCTCCCTCCCTCCCTCCCTCCCTCCCTCCGAGATGCATCTCCAAACACCCAGACGCCGTGGGTTGTCTTCTGACTCTGTCGCGGTCGATGCGGGGACACGTTTTGGGGAGGCGTTTCTGTGGGGTTGGGGGAGAGGGGCTGCGTTTTCGGCCTCGGGAAGGGCTTCTCGACCCACGGTTTCGCTTTGGCGGTCCACGGGCCGCCCTGCCAGCCGTCCGGATCGGTCTCGCTGACGTTCGCGACGGTCGTCGGGCTCCATCTGGCGGCCGCTGTTAGATCGTGCTCTTGGCTTCCGGAGCTGCGGTGGCAGCTGCCGAGGGAGGGGACCGTCCCCGCTGTGAGCCAGGCAGAGCTCCGGAAAGCCCGCGGTCGTCAGCCCGGCTGGCCCGGTGGCGCCAGGGCTGTGGCGCGTCGCTTGTGAGTCAGAGCTCTGGCGTGCAGGTTTATGTGGGGGAGAGGCTGTCGCTGCGCTTCTGGGCCCGAGCCGGGCCGTGGGGCCGCCCGGGCCGGTCGACCAGCGCGCCGCAGCTCCCGAGGCCCGAGCCGTGACCCGCGGGGACCCACCGCGCCTGGCGCGGGAGGCCGGGGACGCCCTTCCCGGCTCGGTCGCGGGCCCGCGCGCGTCCTGGCCGTCTGAGGCGGCGGCCGAATGTGTTTCCGGGTCCCCGTGGGGAGCCGGGGACCGTCCTGCCCCCGTCCCCCGGGTGCCGGGGAGCGGTCCCCGGGCCGGGCCGCGGTCCCTCCGCCGTGATCCTTTCTGGCGAGTCCCCGTGCGGAGTCGGAGAGCGCTCCCCGAGCCCTCGTGCGGCCCGGGAGGTCACACCTGGCCGGCCTTCGGTCCCTCGTGTGTCCCGATCGCACGGGGGGCCGGCCGAAACTGCTTCCGGGCCTCGCTCTGGAGACACGGGCCGGCCCGTGCGTGTGGCACGGGCGGCCGGGAGGGCCTCCCTGGCCCGGCGCCGCTCCCGCGTGTGTCCTGGGGTCGACCAGGGGGCCCCGGGTGCTCCGTGTCTGGCTGCGATGGTGGCGATTTTGGGGACAGATGTCCGTGTCGTGGGTGTCCTGGGCCGGCGGCGTGGTCGGCGATCGGGCCTCCTGCCCCCGGGGGAGATATATCTTTCGCTCCGAGTCGGCATTTTGGGCCACCGGGTTATTGCTGACACGCTGTCCTCTGGCGACCTGTGTCGCTGGAGAGGTTGGGCCTCTGGATGCGTGCGGGACTCTGGCCCACCGCTGACCCGGCTAGCCGGCCCTGCTCCCGCTCGAGCCGCCTGCTGCTGGGGCCCGTGTGCCTGCTGCTCTCTCGCGCGTCCGAGCGTCCCGACTCCCGGTGCCGGCCCGGGTCCGGGTCTCTGACCCACCCGGGGGCGGCGGGGAAGGCGGCGAGGGCTACCCTGCCCCCGTGCGCTCTCCGCCGCGGGCACCCGGGGCGGCCGTGACAACCCCACCCCCGTCGGCTCCGTGCCGTGCGTGTCAGGCGTCCTCGTCTCCGCCGGGTTGTCCGCCGCCCCTTCCCCGGAGCGGGGGACGGCCGGGGCCGATCGGCTCGCTCGCCGGCCGGCTGGCCGACTCCGCGCTCCCGGGGGCTCTCCGTGATCGATGTGGTGACGTCACGCTCTCCCGGGCCGGATCCGAGCCGCGACGGGCGAGGGGCGGACATTCGTGGCGAATGGGACCGTTCTTCTCGCCCCGCCCGCGGGGGCCCCTTGCCTCTCCTCCGTCCGCCTGCCGGTGGTGCGTTGGGAAGGCGTGGGGTGCGGAACCCGGCCTGACCTGGCTGTCCCGTCCCCGCATTCCGCTTCGCGGGGTGGGTCGGCGGGGTCCTCTGACGCGGCGGGCACCCCTCGCTCTCGCCTCCCGCGGTCGTCGACTTGCGGGCGGGCCCCCTCCGCGGCGGTGGGGGTGCCGTCCCGCCGGCCCGTCGTGCTGCCCTCTCGGGGGTTTCGCGCGAGCGTTGGCTCCGCCCGGGCCTTTGCGGTGCTCCTGGAGCGCTCCGGGTTGTCCCACAGGTGCCCGAGGCCGAGCGGTGGTGTGTCGCTCCCACCCCCGGCGTCCCCTCCTCCGGTGTCCGCGCGTGGGTGCCGAGGGGAGCCCGTCGGCGTGGGGTTCGAGGCGGTCGAGTGAGATGAGATGCGCGCCCCTCCCGCGCGGGGAAGGGCGCCGCCTGGTCCGGCGAGCGCACGTCCCGTGCTCCCCTGTGGCGGGTGCGCGAGGGCCGTGTGAGCGATCGCGGCGGGCTCGGGCCGGTGACGCGTGCGCCGGCCGGCCGCCGAGGGGCTGCCGTTCTGCCTCCGACCGGTCGCGTGCGTGGCTTTGCCTCGGAAGCGACGCAGGAGGCGGGTGGACGGGGGGGGCCTTGTGAGCCTGCCGGGCCCCCCGCCCTGACCGCGAACGCTCGAGGTCGCCGCAGGCGCGCTTCTCCTCGTACCGCAGGCCCCCTCCCTTCCCCGGGCGTCCCCGAGCGCCTCTGCGGGCCCGACGAGGGGCGACTGGCGGGTGGGGAGTGTGACCCACCCTCGGTGAGAAAGCCTTCTCTAGCGATCTGAGAGGTGTGCCTTGGGGTGCCGGATCACCCGGCCTGCCGCCTCTGTCTCCCTCTGCCTTTATGGTAGCGCTGCCGTAGCGACTCGCGCGCAGAGGACCCTCCTCCGCTTCTCCCTCCACGGGTTGAGGGTGGGGAGAGCGAGGGTTCCGCCGGCCACCGCGGTGGTGGCCGAGCGCGGCTCGTCGCCTGCTGTGTGGCCCGCGCCTCCCCCTTCCGAGTCGGGGGAGGATCCCGCCGGGCCGGGCCCGGCGTCCCAGCGGGTTGGGACGCGGCCGCCGCGAGCGGTGGGTGTGCGCGGCCTTCCGTCCGGCGCGTGACCCCCACCTCGGCCGCGAGTCGGCTCTCCGCCCGCTCCCGTGCCGAGTCGCGAGCGGTGCCGACGACCGCGTGCGCGTGGGCGCGGGGTTGGGCCGCCTGGCCCCGGGAAAGCGTCCCACGCTGGGGACGCGCCGGTCTCCCGGAGCGGGACCGGGTCGGAGGCTGGACGAGAATGACGAGCGATGCGGCCCTGGCGTCGGGTTGGTGGCTGTGGTCGCTTCGGGGCCCCCGGTGGCGGGACCCGGGGCTCGTGAGGCGGGTCTCGGTGGGTGCCGAGGGCCGTCCGGCGTCCCAGGCGGGGCGCCGCGGGACCGCCCTCGTGTCGGTGGCGGTGGGATCCCGCGGCCGTGTTTTCCTGGTGGCCCGGCCGTGCCCGAGGTTTCTCCCGCCGAGCCGCCGCTCTGCGGGCTCCCGGGTGCCCTCGCCCTCGCGTTCCCCGGCCCTTGGCTCCCTGTGCCCCCCTTCCCCGCCCGCCGCCCGCCGATCCTCTCCCCTCCCCGAGCGGCTCGCCGGCTCGACGTCGGTGGTGGCCTCGTCTGGGACCGAACCCGGCACCGCCTCGGGGGGCGCCGCCGCCGGCCGCTGGTCGGCCCGGTGTCCCCGTCCCCCGGCGTGCGCCTTCGGGACCGGGTCGGCGGCCCCCCCGGCGTTGGGCCCCGGTGGGCTCCCGGAGAGGGGTTTTCTTAGGGGTCGGCCTGTGGCGCGTGCGGGAGAGAGAGGGTTCCGGGGGGCTGGCCGCGACTGCGGCGGCGGTGTGGGGGAGCCGCGCGGATCGCCGAAGGTCGGGTCGGCCGCTCCGGGTGCCGCGCGGGGGCCGCCTTCGCGCTCGGAGGCTGCGGGCGGTGAGACCCCCCGCGTGTGTCCCGGCCGCCGTCGGCTGCGCCCGAGGGGTCCCGCGGCGTCCCCTTCCCCGCCGGCCGCCTTTCTCGAGCCTTCCCCTTCGCCTCGGCCTCGCCCGGGGTCTCGTCGTCTTCTCCCGGCCCTGTCTTCCGAATCGGTTCGGCGCGCCCCCGGGTGCGCCTCGCTTCCCGGGCCTGCCGCGGCCCTTCCCCGAGGCGTCCGTCCCGGGCGTCGGCGTCGGGGAGAGCCCGTCCTCCCCGCGTGGCGTTGCCCCGTTCGGCGCGCGCGTGCGCCCGAGCGCGGCCCGGTGGTCCCTCCCGGACAGGCGTCGGTGCGACGTGTGGCGCGGGTCGACCTCCGCCTCGCCGGTCGCTCGCCCCTTTCCCCGGGTCGGGGGGGGGGCCCGGGCCGGGGCCTCGGCCCCGGTCGCGGTCCCTCGTCCCGGGCGGGGGCGGGCGCGCCGGCCGGCTTCGGTCGCCCTCCCTCGGCCGTCGTGTGGCGTGTGCCACCCCTGCTCCCGCGCCCGCCTGGGCGGGGGCCCGGAGCCGGGCTTCGGCCGGGCCCCGGGCCCTCGACCCGACCGGCGCGCGGGCGCTGCGGCCGCACGGCGCGACTG